>NW_017305661.1:955447-955657 GCF_001594115.1 Trachymyrmex septentrionalis
TGTGAATGTTGTTTTTAGAATTGACCCATTGAAAATTGACTCCTTAATTATAAACAAAACGTTATGACGAAAATATAAACCTACGAAAATATAAGCAAACAAACTACGGTTATTTATTGTCATTCTAACTATTGTCAAAATGATGTCAAAATGCAATGTTATATTATAAAGTATAATATACAAAACTATAACGAAATGAACTACGTAAAC
>NW_017305661.1:955757-961000 GCF_001594115.1 Trachymyrmex septentrionalis
TAACAGTTACAAAGCTGCTTTTTCTGCTGAACGCAGCCATTATGTGTATTCAGAACAACAACCACTTAGGCGCTTAGTGAGCTGTTTCATTCGATTGGTATATTCCGTCAGATCCTAAAATATAAACCAATCAGATGAGAGAACTCACTGAGTGTTCAGTGAGCGATTGTCGTTCTGAATTTTTATGTTATCCTTATTGTTTCATCGAATATTAAAATAGGATAAAATGATATATCATGCGCGAAATAAAATGCACTGTAGGTCCTATTGTCATGTTATAATTGTGTTTCTGTTTCGTTTGCAGAACACGGTGAACACAAGACAAATCGGCTCCAGACGTGTGATATCACGATTCGATCAAACGGTAATCGAAAATATATCAATCCTTTATATTTATTGCATATTTTAATGTTATAACTATCGCCTCATATAGATTTAACCTTGTATATTGATGATATGTTAAAATGTGTATTTTGCGATACTTGTTCGGCCAAAAAAGTATCGAGCGAAAAATTGACAAAACGATGATCATGTTTTCTGATATTGCGAATATCGCGAACGTCTACCAATAATAATGCACATTATTCAGATAAACCATAATTGAAAAGAATCATCACATAAAAGTATATTATTTTTTACTTGACATAAAAAAATGCATGAACGCGATGCGTTCCAAAAATTGGACACCACACGTTGTTTTTAGAATTGACCCATTGAAAATTGACTCCTTAATTATAAACAAAACGTTATGACGAAAATATAAACCTAGCAAACAAGCTACGGTTATTTATTGTCATTCTAACTATTGTCAAAATGATGTCAAAATGCAATGTTATATTATAAAGTATAATATACAAAACTATAACGAAATGAACTACGTAAACTAATAACCACTTTTCTTAGTAATTATAAAAAGTAATTATAATATTTATCTATAAAATATTACCTCACAATGTTCTATATTTTACTTTACTGACAATTACAGAATGAACTATGTATAAATTGATGCAATCGAATCTAGTTCTAGTTAAACCTACAAAATTTCTGGTTAAGTCTATTAAAATTCTAGTTGAAATAATCAATATTTAATAGATTTAATTAGAAGTATAGTAGACTTAACCAAAATTCTGGATCGCTCATTTTCTACCAGTTCTAGTTTCTAGTTAATTCAACCAAACATTTTGTTCCTGTGCATGAACAGTACGACGTATTAATGCTATCTATTGAATTGACTGTATAATTATCCACAAACAACGAGTAGACCATATTGAGTACTAGATCACATAAGGTCTGGTTACTTTTATAATTATGAAAATATAATACTAATATTTATTTAGGTCGCAAACTTTGTGATAAAAATTGTAGCCTTTTTCAACCAGATTTACGTACTGACAGAGAATTTCTAATTCGTAACATCTTCGCCTACGTATGTAGCTTGTTATATATAAGTAAATTCATAGGAGGTAGAGTGCGCGTAGGTCTATAGTCCATGTATGTCCATTTGTTTTTGTGTCTGTTTTGTTGACAGTAATATGCACGACCTAATAGTATGGGCTAAGATTATTTCTCGGTAAAAAGAGAGATTACTGTAAAATGTTTTTAATATTATAATCATTTGACTGGCCGACTGATACGACGATATACTTTCACGCTTTTTATTCAAAATACATGTTAATAAAAATATTTTCAGTGAAGTTAAAATAAAGATAAAATAATTAAAATATATAAAAAATTATATGAAAGCGAAATTTATGTTCTTACTAAATTCGTACTTACAGAATTCATTCATAATAATATTAGTATATCGATAGCCACAAACTAGAAATTATGAGCATATGTGGTTTCATTATCATAGGAAATCTGTTATCTTAGAAAATTTGATATAGAAAAATCTTATACCTAAACCATCAATAACATGTCTAACAAAATTAATACATCACTACATATTACTGCATCAATATCTCACATACACATAAACTTACACACAATTTAACAAAAGAAGTAATCTTTTCCAATTAGATTTCTCACTGATTGTTCATTGAGCATTTTTTGTTAAACGCAGTGCATATATTTATAATAATATATAACAAACAATAATAAATGATTGTTATTAAGACCGTAATGTAATAAATACTAATTGTAAGTAAAAATATTCAAGTCTATAACGGTCGAAATTAGCAGAGAGAAATGACACGTTACTGAGAGAGGACACGTGAGAGCATTTTTCCTATAATCGCAAAATGCTCTCGCACTCTGCTGTCCTCTGAAGAAGTGGATATAAACTACACAATAATTTTTTTGCGGTGCTTCTGATGGAAATAAATCACTGAAATAACTAAAATTTATCAAATTAATAGAGATTCAGGTTTCTCTCCGCTTGTATTTATAGTTAGATCTTATATTTAAGACCGTCTTAAGTACGTGTCTTAAGATGTCATGAACCAATCAGAAAGCTATATTATTAGGATATTATTTAAGGTGATCTTAAAATAAGAATCAACTATGAACTATGATACTGACCTTAATATCTATTGCACACTGGACGCGATGAGAGATGAAAATTATTGTGTTTACCTCTATCCATCCATCTTATTGTCCCTACCTATACAATCCCTACCTATACATACTCATTGTTCTACCTACCCGTATTTTCATTTATTCGTGCCTATTCGTCTATCTCCACTTGTGTATTCCTACCTAAATTATTTCATAAATGTGCAATAACACCGCGAATATAATATGTTAATGGCTGCGTTCAGCAGAAAAAGCAGCTTTGCAAATGTTGTAAACACGATTCTTTACAAATGTGTACACTTTAACACGATTTGCTCTTTGCAATTGTGAACACTTCAACACGATTGGTTCTTACTTTTGATTTCCCTTATCAATTAAATGTATAATCATATTAAAGAATTTTACAACAGTTGCAAAGCTGCTTTCTTTTGTTGAACGCAGCTAATGCCTAACCATGTTCTATCACATACTAATAAGTTCAGCAGGATAACCTAACCGCGAGCCTACTAAATAAATAAGTAATAAAGAATAATAATAATTAAAACAGACTTTTTAATCTGTAAAATACAAAAAAATTAATAACTGGGCTAATGAGAGCCAGTGCGGATAATCAAGCGCAAGTTTTGTAGATTAAAAAATATACAAAACTTGCGCATGATTATCCGCACTGGCTCTCATTAGCCTTGTTGTTTATTGATTATTCTTATATTTTAAATAAGCAATAATTTAAAAAATACAGAGAACTCGCAATTTGCGAGCAAGTTACCCCCCGAATATTTAGTTTATCTTTATAAAATACCTTATAAAAACTTAAATTGATGTTACATATCAACATACTTCGTGTAGATCCTTTTCTTTCTTTGGCCAGATTAAATCTTTGGCTCGCCTTATATTACTCTTCTAGCCAATATTCCGGCTTTATTCCAGAAATCGATAATAAGGAGAAATACTCCTTTTTGTGACCGGCTAACATCGCCGGCAATAATATCATACGAAAGCGTAAGATTTTACGCCTTCGTATGACATGCGCGAAACAAACGCATCGCGAAGAGGCCATTATATTAATAAAAGTGACTAAATATTAATATGAACAATTAATAATAATAATAATATTAATTCCATTAATATACGAATAAATTTCTTTTATTCTCCATTCGCATTTATTCGAAATTAAAAATATAAAATATACATTCCACTAAAATAAATCTAAATTAAAAAAATCTTTATGTCAACAATTTTTTAATTTTAAAAGTCTCAAATATTATGAATCTAGATTAAATTTCTTAATATAAACTTTACAATATAAACAACAAAACTTTAATTTAAAAATTAAACTGAAAATTACTAACCGACAAAATTTAAGGCCCATGTACGTTTTTTAACGATTCGTTGCTGAATCTCATTTCAAAGCATGCGGAAATGAGAAATTCAAATGAATAATCTAAGATCCGAAAGGGATAATTTTCCTTCATATTAATAAAAATATTTCTTTGTACTTTGTAAATTGTTAGTATTATTTTTGTTGTATAATTTATTATTACAAAATTAAATATTGCAAGTGATGCAAAATAAACACAATTTTGCAATAAATACTAGACAAAATTCTTTTATTTCTTGAAAAATGTATATTGAATCTTACATTATATTACTATTTTAATCGATACAAAATTCAGTTACTACGTATAGATAAGTTACAAAAGTTTAGGCTAAAGTCAGTGCATTAAATAGTAATAATTAATAATCTTAAAATATCTTTTATAAAAAAACAAGATCAATAAATTGCATGACATATGTGCTACATTAAAAAATTTATTATTATTTTAAACATATATACAAATAAGTGTGACACAATAGAAGGAATTTTCTAGAAAACAATATGTATTATACATACATGTGTATGTATGTATATTGCTTTTCTGCACCAACTTATATAAAATTTAATCCTGAATTAATATTTGAAAATAGGACAGATAAAATTATAAAATAATAAAACAACAGATACTTATTACACTGTAACAAATACTTTTCTATATTATAATATACAGAGACAATAATTTTATTTACTCTAATTATATATTCTTTTTATATATATTCTTTATATTTTTTAATTACATGTATTTTATATATAAAACAGTAACACATTTAAAAAATACGAATATTTTATTATCTTTTATGTTTACTTTCATGTGTATCAAGATATAATATTTGAATGAAAAATATATAAAAAATATGTTAAAGAAACGACCACATAAAGTCAACCTTCATTTTTCCATTATTTTCATATTATTGAGCTTGAGTTACAATCAGAATCAAAGCATTCACATTGATCTATAAATTGACAATTAGTAAACAAAATTTAAGCATTTAATAGTTTTCATGACTCGAATAGTTTTATTTAAATTAACGAGATATTGTGAGTAAAAGCAGAGGCAACTTATTCAGGAATGATTAAAAATAACTCAAACTAAATGTAATGTAATATTACAAATTTAAAAAAAGTGGACGCACAATAAATTTCATAATAAAGAAGTATTCAGGATTAAATTTATCTTAATCTGTTATAACGTATCTATTTTAAGGCAACGGATGTATGCTATATATATATTTATCCATATATTTTTATTAAACTGATGCATATATGCATCTAGATATATAATGTATTAATGTAAATCCACAAATCCATTACCTCAATAAAAATATTAATACAACACTTACCAACCTGATGCGCA
>NW_017305661.1:961645-962646 GCF_001594115.1 Trachymyrmex septentrionalis
ATATATTTTATAAAATTATTATAAAACATATGTATATTGATATAAAACAATTGTATATTGTCTAAAATAATTATATATATTTTCTAAAATAATTAGAGCAAAGTCACCGATACCGACATATCACTTTGTTTTAGACAATATTTCTAAAACAAAAAGTACAAATAAAACTTTAAAAACATAAGTTTTCTCTATGTATATATATTCTAAAGATCTTAGCAATAAATAAATTTGTATAAAATTTTTAAGTATTATTTAAATTACTTAAAAATTTTACAAATTTATTTTTTCTAAGATTTTTTTAGAGAATATATACAAATAAAATTTAAATTAAGTGATAACATAAAACAAAAATAAGAAAGAGCATACAACCACATACGCAAATTATTATTCGCACAAGTCATATTTAAAATATAATTACATGTAAACGTTTCGGTCAAATCGGACCATCGTCAGTAAATTAAGAATTTATTCTTGATATTTATAACTTATATGTTAAAACACTGTCACTGTGATTACACGAAATTTCGTACAGAAGTATACAGTCTTACTATCTTATATAATATTTGTCCATCTCTCTACGCTAATATTCTTCCAATAAATTAGCGTCGCATTATTGTATTATATTGATAGTTGTGAAAACACGGAATCTGGTAATTCCGTATTTTAACATACAAGTTATCAAGAACAAATTCTTAATTTCACTGTAAAAGAGATTACGAAGGCAGGATTAATTTTTGGAATTTTGTACTGCGACATCCTAATGTGCTAAATTATATTTTTTAACATTTGCATTCTCTTGATTATGCTAATGATAGTCACAACTTTACCGAAACATGTAATTTTATTTTAAATATATGACTTGTGTGAATAATAACTTGCGTACGTGGCCGTATGGTCTTTCTTATTTTTGTTTTAGAATATGAGTATATATAATTATTATTAAAGAGAATATATATAATTACTTTAGAGAATATATATATAAATATTATATAAAATTATTT
>NW_017305661.1:968869-969273 GCF_001594115.1 Trachymyrmex septentrionalis
TTTATTTTTGAATCACAATTCAGTAATTTAATAAATCTAAATTTATGCATCATGCGCTTTCGAAAATAAAATGATATGCAAAGCCACACTCATGCTATCACTCACGTCCATTAAGGAGGACATTATTAAGTACTGGTCTAAACGTGACAATTTGTAATTTCTAAACTAAATTATCATATATTTCGATATTATCGTCTATTTCGTGTGTAGGATAATATAACTATATACCTTCGATAAACGGCAGTCGCTTCGACATGTTCACGAGTCGCAAATTATAAGTATCAATTCGCATTCGTAGATATTATATTTAATTTTTGTGGAATAACGCGGAGCTACTCGTGCCGCACGTCCGTCTCCCTCCGAAGGTGACAAGTGAATAACGAAATGACGACGCAGCCAACCAC
>NW_017305662.1:0-1155 GCF_001594115.1 Trachymyrmex septentrionalis
TATATTGTGTAAAAAAATTATTCAATTCTATTTAAAAAAGTGGAGGTTAACTTGAAATCTTCGAAGCGCCTCTTCCACCTACAGGAAAACTATTATTGTACTAGTATACCATTGCTCCTCTTAACTACAAAACTTCAATAAATATATCATTTCATATCTCTAAAAACAGCGAAAACATTCTAACTGAACAGAGTTACTGCTGCACCTTATATATAATAGAATAAATAGGTATTTATAAAATAGAATGTGTTCTAGATCTTCTTGATAATTATATAATTCTTTTGAATTTAACTCTTTCGCTCCTAACGCCGGCTATGTCTGGCACCCACGAAGCGATCCGTATAGATGAACACTGGCTATAGCCAGAATTTGCGAAGAAATTAATTTATAATGTTATAATAAGAGTTACGCCAAATTATCTTGTACAGCAATATACAGCCAATCGTAACTAATTTTGTCAAATAATATATTAAAACATAATTAGCAGTGGTAGTATATTGATGTTATTATGCCATTGGCGTGAAGGAGGTAATTAAAAAATGGTTTACAAAGAAATTATAATCATTTTTTTTTAGAATAGTTTTTTTTTATTTTGAAACGTGTCAAGGTGGCATTGTTCAGGCGTAAAATGTATTTTTAAACGTCAGAGACTGTCCACATATAATATATACACTTTTGGTGTGGGGTCCCGATCAATGGTGATATTCCGTAGACCGATTTCTGGAGCGAAAAAGTCAACAAAACTATTTTCATTAAGTATAATGATAGCATACTTTTTTCAGATGTATTCTACAGTTTTGTCCACTACAATAATTCTTGTGGCGCAGATATATAACAGATCTTCTCGTAGTAATGCATGAGAAATTTTATTTGATTATAGCTTGATATGAATAAGGCGTGCCCGTGCGTATGTAATTAAATGCATTTTATTTAAAAATCTTGTCATAACAATCAGAAAGAATTTCCGATTGTTATGACAAAATTTGAGATTTTACAAATAGAAGTAAAACTATATTATAAGTATTTGATTATTTATTACATTTTAAGAATTTGTTTATTATTTTTCAGTTTGGTTGGAATTTTGATCTCGGCGAACTTTAGCAGTTTGGTTATGGTGTCAGTTGCCACAAGTCGGACGAATATGCTGTATTGTTT
>NW_017305663.1:0-227 GCF_001594115.1 Trachymyrmex septentrionalis
GGCATCACACCACGGACATTTACGCGAGCACTCGGATGTACGGCACTCACCTGGTTTCCAGCACCGTAACCGACGTCTCCTCCCGCGTTGTCCTCCGGCGATGTCCCGCGACGGCGCTCCGCCCCGACCGGCAAAATGTTGCGGGGCGGAGTTTTCTCAATATTTAAGCTAACTTCGTGTTGCCTCGTCGACGCTGCGATAAGCGCAGATAGTGGGGCGACGCACGA
>NW_017305663.1:327-613 GCF_001594115.1 Trachymyrmex septentrionalis
GGTCCGGCGGCCGGCGGGGACACGGAGTTGGAGGGGGAGTAATTGTTCATCGAACTCCTTCTGGCTCTTCTCCCCGCGCTGACCGTCCACTGGCCACCCCACTGGTTGTCCCCCTCGATGACCGGGGACATCGACGGTCGCGCCGCGCCTTGCTGCCGCCGTTCCTGTCCCCGCTCAGGCTCCGGTGTCGTCGGCCTTGGTGGGATGAGCGGGGACGTCCTGCCGCCTGCTGGTAGATTAACGACCGCCACCCACGGTGACGGCATTTCCTCCCCGATGGTCGGGA
>NW_017305664.1:0-15861 GCF_001594115.1 Trachymyrmex septentrionalis
AGTTTTTATCAAGAAATAACATAATTCGGTGTATGTAAATATTCCTGTGTTTAAATTAGTAACAACTTCTTATGGATTTCCCAATATAAGATGGATTTGTAATTGTATGAAGTACTCAATAAAAATAGAAAATAAACGAATTTATCTTGCATTATCTGGAATTTTAAATATGCGTCTCACAAAATATGATTTACAGACAAGAGTTGACGTGAAACTTATTTGGAACTCCAAATGTATTTTGGATATAACAGGATTTCCAGTGCAAGGAACATTTAATCAGATAAATTCATATACGGCATGCTTGGAATTTTTAGCAGGAAATAATTGATACAATTTAAATAATAAGTATGACATGTAGGTCATTGAAGTAAATATTAAAAGAAGGAGCAAATTTATATATCAATATATAAATTGTTACGAGGAATTACATGAGTCAACTAAACAAAATAAAATATATCAAAAAAAGGAAGCATTCAGCTACAGCACTAAATCTTAAGCGAAAGACATATATTTAAATTTATAATTTGACAATGTAGAAGTTTCGGTCAAGATTTGACCATCATCAGTACATACAAAAATAAAGATGTCAAAAATAAAAACATAAAATTATACAATGAACAGTCAGAGAAGGTTGTGAAACAACCTTTTATTTTTAATTTGCTTATGGTACGAGATAATAAAGTAATTTGACGAAACTTGAAGTTGAACATTCCTTAATCGCTAATTATTTTCTATCACACGTAAAGTGCGCGAATACAACTACGATGGAGGTGGCCCATACTCGTTACATCATAATGATTCTGTAATATAGAACCGTCAATTGATAATCCTCATTGGCTACCGGTGATATAAGTTGATATGAACGGCGAATCAGAGCGGACAGCGCGTGTAGACTTCGCGTTGATCCTACTTTGCAATTCGTCAGATTCGTCTCCGTTCTCCGATGCTCCGATTGCTCCGAAGTTCGTCATGCGCGCGTTAAAATCTCGTGTGCCGCTAGTGTACGAACAATTTTGCCTACTCTTGAAGTATTTACGTTTCTCTGCAAAAGCGAGTTTCACTCGTCATCGTTCTACGTATACTTGACAAGAACACAGCTCCTGTTGTTCGCCGCGTCATCATATCGAATATTTATATCGGTCATTAAATCAAAATGGTTTGACATAATTGGCAATTCTGAGACTCCCTCGTTGGACAATTTCATGACAATATCGGGACACTGTCAGCAGTTCCGTTCAAATATTATATCATTGTCCTCAACACGACTCCAAGTGGCTTTATCAGTTTCACTTTTCTTTTCTTTTATGAGGTAATACAAGATCTTTGTGGAACAATATTACACTGTTTTCTCATTACGGAAGCATCGTGCGAGAGAGCGACAGCGAGAGAGAGAGAGAGAGAGAGAGAGAGAGAGAGAGAGAGAGAGAAGGAGAGAGAGAGAGAGAGAGGGAGGGAGGGAGAGAGAGAGAGAGAGAGAGAGAGAGAGAGAGAAAGAGAGACAGTATGTTTTCATGCATATAACGTATCTGTTTCTCAAAGCCATCATATAAAATTATGTATAATTTTGTATGTAATTATATAAGTAGTTCTTTTACATTTCTTCTAACTTGTTTTTTTCTAAAAAAAATAATAGGAAAATTATCCTTGTAATTATTTTTTATGTTTTTTTTGTTATTATTATTTTTATTATATTGTAGCGAATTTATCGCCACTACCCTACTGCAATTTAAATATAAACGACAGTTTTTTTGTTTACGTAAAAGAATAGCACAAACGAATCCCTCCCCGTGAAAAATACCGAATATAGCTAAAATCCGCGCGAAAGAGTGCTGAGTTGTTCGAGGCAGAAAAAAAGACCAAAACAGAGAGATAGACACGAGACAGTTCCCGACGAACGTAAACAGCGGGAAAGAAAGCTAGAATAATCAACGCGTTATAAATCGCATTTATTTATCGAAGCATGCCTAATAATCTGACAAAGCAGTTGAGCACAAGATCACACATGCTGTAACTCGCTAGGGAAATGAGATGCAACCGCTGCATCTCGCGAAAAAACTAAATTTCTAAATCGCGTGTAATTTTAAACCGAGAATTCGAAACATTTTAGAACAGTCGAGAAACAAATTATTTTCTTCTGATATAAAGTCGAATAAAAAATTGAGAGAGGTGAGCGACACTTCTCTTGTGACTCAATTTGAGTAAGACAACGTGCTCGGAAATAAAGACTTTAATTTTTGAATAACCGGAGTGATCATGGCACTGGACACACCATAACCATAGTCCGAATCCCAAAATATTAAACAGTAATTTTCCAAACAAATCCAGAATGATTAGGTATAGATATATTCCATGTATAATTATGTATAAGTTTGTGAATGTTCATATTACATGTATTTGTATGTTTACATATTCGAGCATAAACAATTTTTTAACGCAATATAATTTTTATATTATTTATTTAAATTTGCTACGTACATATAAATACATCGACAATATTAAGTAAAGAAAAGTATTACAACCATCAACTAAAATCATTTTTTAGTAATATGTTGTTATCAGTGAATTTTTTTTATCAATTATCTACAGTTAAGTTTTCCTTTGTTTCAACTTTGTTATTTTCCAACTTATATATTTATCAATTAAATATGATGGGAAAACAAAATGAGTTCTAAGGCATACAACAATATTTTTATTTTGCACCTGTGCAATTAGAACATAAATGGAAATTGAAGGAAAACTTGATTTGAAATAATGAAATCTAAAATAGATAAAATCTGGTTTAAGACTAGAAAAAATATATTTTTTTAATTGTCTTAATAATAATAAACTATGGTAACTTAACTTCATAATCCATGTAAGAGTTTATGCCCTATTTTGTAAAATTTTTTATACATACTTAATACATAGAGCACAGCGGAACTACATTATGTCCATTATTCATAATACTGTTTATGTATCTGAGCAGCATATACTAATCATTTAAAAGTCATAATTGTGCTCTCAAGAAGTAGCCATGCTTATATGAGTTATAGGCAATACTGCAAAAAAATATTGTTTGTTGCCATTAATTTTGTATTACATTAAGAAGTTGAAAATAATAGTTCCACTCTAACTTTAGAATTTTTTTCAGCATTATTAATGCATTCCAATACAATAAATCAACAAATTCATGCATTCTTAAAATTTTTATATTCATTTTCTTCATGCCTAGAAATCAAATTTCTGAACTTATTACTCCGATGACCAATATGTCGACTGAACGTGTGAAAAAGCGACATAATAGTATAATAAAACAACATAATGACCGATTATATAGAGGATTAGTACTCACTAATAAAATGGAAGTTCTTTTAATAAGCGATCCAACAACTGATAAAAGTGCTGCTGCAATAAACATTAAAGCTGGTAATTACATTATTTTGCTCTATATTTCTAGCGATTTTTATAAGAACATTTATATAAAATCATTTTGATATATTAGAAATTATAACAAATACAAGCTGCGGTCGATTTGGCCGCTTACGCGCTTTAAGCATATGTAATCATCATTCTGTCTTTATCATTCGTTAGACGTAAAATAAGAATAGAAGTACGGAAAAGCGCTGAAGTAGCAAAATCGGCCGCTATATAGAGAAAACCGAACCCGCATCTTATCTATTTCATGCGATTGTTCTATATTTTTAGGCCACGAGGTCAATATTTTAATTTTTTTATCGTCTATGTATATTTTTTTTAATTACTTTATATTGTTACTATTGTTATTATTTTCTGCTGGATTTAGTTGTATTTTATAATGTGATGGAACTAATATATTTTTATTACTAACTGTCAAATTTTTAATGTCGAAGTTTAGAGATAAAATATGTGTTACAGGCTCTATGTGCGATCCAGATGATCTACCTGGATTAGCGCATTTTTGTGAGCATATGTTGTTTCTAGGAACGAGAAAATATCCTCAACAGAATGATTTCAAAAAATTTCTGTCACAGAATAATGGTGAGTTTTACGCATCAACAGATTTAGATCACACTGTATATTACTTCGATGTAGCTACCGAGAAGTTAGAAGGCGCTTTAGATCGTTTTGCTCAATTTTTCTGGGCCCCTCTCTTTACGGAGGACATGACTGAACTAGTATTAAATATCATAAATTCAGAATACGAGAACAATTTAGCGAATAATTCAGAGCGAATTAATCAATTAATGAGGTCAACTGCGAGTTCAGATCATCCGTTTTCGAAATTCAACATAGGAAATAGAGAAACATTAGACACAATACCGAAACAAAAGGGCATTAATGTTCGAAATAAACTACTAGAGTTTCATGAAAAGTATTATTCTGCAAATATTATGTCACTATCTGTTCTTGGTAAAGGTACGACGATAATTTATTGAATCTATTTATGACAAGAACATCTGAAAACATTACTATACCTTCTATTAGCAAATAAATTTTCTATTTAGAGAGTTTAGATGAACTCGAAAATATAGTAGTGGATCTGTTTTGCGAAGTACGAAACAACGAAATTGAAGTTCCAATATGGCCTGAACATCCATTCAAAGATGAACATTTCCGCACTATATGGTACATTGTTCCAATAAAGGATATAAGATATTTAGACATTTCGTTTCCTTTGCCAGCCATGCGTCAAGACTACTGGCTTTCGGTAACACAATATACTTCTCTATTGGGTTTGATATTTTAAATAAATATTATATCTTATTGTTAGTTCTTTTTTTAAGTAATTACAAAACAAAACACTGAAACGAGAACAGTTATTTTCCGTAATTTTATAGTTGAATACGAATCCGCTTTTAAAATTGTTCCATCACATTATAATTTTAAGAAATTGACAGTTCAAGTTTTTTTGTCGTACAGTGTTTTATATACATACTGACCCACACACACACACACACACGCGCGCGCGCGCGCGCGCAAAATGTGAAAAATATAGAACAATGTTTCAAATGAAAGTGGAACAGTTTAGAGTGGGACGAGATATTTTATATTTTATTATGGCACATATTGACATAAAATATTAAATAACTCGTAAACTATTGGTTGTTTTGATATCACTACCTTAATACTTTTATATGCAGAATACTTAAAATAAAAGAATATCATATTGTATAAAAAAACATACAATTCCATTTAAAAAGATGGAGACGATCTGCATATCTTTCTGACGTTTCCATCTACAAAAAAAAAACAACTTGACCAAAATACATCCTTCTCGAAACCGTCCTACTCTTATTTGAAACATTTTTCTACATTTTTCATATTTTTCGAGATACTTGACTGAAGAAATTAAAATGGGACATCTTGTATATGTGTGTGAGTGTGCGTACATTGCGTGTATGTGTGGTGTGTGTGCGTGGATGTACGTGTGTATTTTTTTATATTTATTGTTAATTTTTCAATATAGCCTATACATTACGTTTATTATTTGCTTAAACATAACGGAGAAGGCTCATTATTATCAGCGTTGAAAGCTAAAGGATGGTGTAACTTAATAGGATCTAGATTACATTCTTCCACCAGAGGCTTCAATATTTTCAATATTTGTGTCGATTTGACCGAAGAAGGTATTCAACACATCAAAGAAATTGTTCTAATGGTGTTTCAATATATCAATATGCTTAAGTTGAAAGGACCAATCAAACGGATCTACGACGTAATCGACGAAATAAATTATAATTTTATGTAGAATGTTTGGAAAATTATGTTATCGCAATTTACCAGACATTTTGTACTTCAATATCGTATATTAAATAAGAAATTTATTTTGTACATTTGCAGGAATATGAATATATTGAAAAGACATGCTTTCATTTTAAAGAAAAATCTTCGCCTTTTACATCTTCGAAATTTAAGGTTCGAGAGTTGCAAAAAATCCCGATGTATGCATTTTGTTACGCGGTCCCTGAATGGCGGCCGGACTTAATCGAGGAAATAATGGAATATTTGATCCCGCAAAATGTAAGGATTCATGTAACTGCAAAAGCATATGAAAATATAGCTGATGAAATTGAAAGTTGGTATGGCACTAAATATAAAAAAGTGAAGATATCCAAGGAAATAATAGACACATGGAACTTCCCTGGTTTTAATGACGACCTGAAATTGCCTGTCAAGAATGAATTTATAGCAACTACATTTGATATCAAGCCACAAACTAATGTAATTAAAAATATTATTTTTTATAATATTAATTTTTGATTACATTATGATACTGAAAGCAAAATCTTCATGGAGAGTAAACCGTGAAATTTGATATGAAATACAATAAAATATTATACTCCCAATAAAATTTAATTAATGTTAGAGTAACTTAAAACAAATTCTGTCTTTTTTATATACACATGTACAGTTTTTATATAATAATACATGTGAAGTGCGTTTGAATATATATTTTTGTACTAACTTTACAGAAGTATGTGCCATGTCGATATTTAAAGATTAGTTTACACAACAGAAAGCTAAAAGATCGTAATATAAATAAAAAAAATGAGATGCAATAATTTTAGCTTTGAGTTGTTTTTGAACATGGTTCTTTACCCCATCGTATTTGATCTCATTATGATTATATTTATATATTATTGTATATATTAACAAAAAGTTTTGAAATTTTACAGGTTGACAAATTTCCCATTATTTTGGAGGATACATTATTTGTAAGACTTTGGTATAAAAAAGACGATGAATTTCTTGTGCCTAAAGCTAAGATGATCTTCGCTTTCTTCAGGTATGTATTAAGTAATCGTGAAAGATATGTTGCTGCTTAATCGAATATGTAATACTGAAATATTTTTAAACGTAATTTTGAAATAATCTGGTAACTTAAATGATCTTTATTATTAATTCACAATATGATGAGATTAGCGGATATTAATGTGTGTGTGTGTGCATCCCAAATATAATAATATTAAACTGATTATCGCACTAAAATTACTTTAAAAAAATAAACTTGATCTTGCAATTATAATTTTTATAATATTGTTATTTAAACATGAAAATAAAATATAATTTCTTATAACAAAAAAATATTTTCTAGACTTATGCACAATGTTTGTTTGGTTTCTAATTTATAGCCCATTCGCCTATATGGATCCACTTAGTTGCAATTATATTCATATGTTTATTAAGCTGTTTCGTGATTCTCTTAACGAATATACATATGCTGCTGATTTAGCTTGTTTACGATGGGAACTAAATAATTTTAAATATGGAATAACAGTGAGTACATATATATAATAATAATAAAATATAATGTATATTATTTCAATAAATTTAAAGGTTTATTCGAATAAGTTCTTGTTCAATTTGTTATTAATATTAACAATGTTTAAAACAAATGCTATTTCGCATATATACATAAATATCTTATTTATAAATCATTTATTTCTAATGTATTATTCGTAAATATGCTCTATTCCTATGTAATAATATTTACAAACTGTTTTATAAAAATATATTCATAATTTAAAAGAAATATCAATACTTTTGATAGCTCTCTATAGATGGTTATGATGACAAACAACGTGGCCTGTTAGAAAAACTCATGGATCGAATGATAAATTTTGAAGTTGCTCCGAAGAGATTTGAAATTTTGAAGGAAAATGTACGTACAATAAATACAATCAATATTTTTAATTTACTTAAGTAACATATTTATGTAGATTTATTATAGTATATCAGGAACTTGAAAAATTTTGCTGCTAAACAGTCTAATGAACATGCTGGGTACTATCTTAAAGCCCTATTAGAAGAGCAAGCTTGGCTCGAGGAAGAATTACTGAAAGCTACAATCTGTAAGCATAAGAGATGACTTTTACTTTGTACTTGTAAAAAATCATTTTTTTTTCTAAATTTCTTTTAGTTCTTAGCACAATTATAGTGCATTTTAATGATATACAGCACATATACTTAATTTTTTAACTTTCAATGATATATTTCTGATTACATTATTTATTCTGTGATAGATTTAAATGTCGACGGACTCCAGCAGTTTATACCACAGTTACTCAGTAAGGTGCACGTCGAGTGCTTAATACATGGTAATGTGACTGTAACGGAAGCTACAGATATACTTAAACTAATTGAGTCTAAGTTGACAACTGGAGTGCCCAACATAATACCCTTGTTAGAACAGCAACTAATATTGCCCCGTGAAATTAAATTAGAAAATGGTAAGTATATAACATGACCAAATTTCATTTATCATAATTTGAAAAAATTAATATGCTTATGCCGATTGCACTAACGATACTTTAATCTTCTCGCGGAATAAAAAGAAGATAGAACTCAAAAATTGAACATAGTCTTAAAACACGGATTCGAAAAATGTACATCGAGAATATTAAAGAAAAAGTTGAAAATATTATCTGAACTGCATGATGATGTGCACTACACATATACACATATGCACATTTTATTTTTGTTACGCAAATCCTAATTTATATAAAAAGTTACACTATTTGATTAAAATGTGAATGGATCAATAAGCTCAATATTTCAAACATCTGATATTAGTGAGCGCACACGAACTGTTGGAAAATCTTCTAGTTCACAGTTTTTCTCCGACCTTTACTCGGTTTACTCGGATCTGTTCTTCGGAAAATCATCTTCTGATTTTCCGAAGCTTCAATCGACCCTTTTTTAAAACCGGCTGCTTTAATGTAATCTCCTTTCTACTCCATGGATTTTTTAAAAACCGAGGGAGAAGTAGAGAAATCTAAGTTCCTTACTTAGAGTTAAAGTAACGTTGGTATAATTGGCCATTAAAGAATTTGAACAGGAAAAATTTTATTATTTTCTAATAATTGCGTATAAATGCTAGATTTATTACAGAAAAAATTTATAAATATGAAAATAAACAACGTAATCTATTTTAATATAGAAAAGAAATATATAAAGTATATTCCTTTTTTATTATATATTAAAATATATTAAAATAGAATTAACACAAAATTCATTGTTATTAAAGTCATTTTTTCATCTATAATAAAATTTTTATTCTTAGAAATTAGATTAGATTTTAAATTATTATTGTTTATATGATGTAGTATGCAGCAATTTGAAACAAAATGTCATATGTTTTTACAGGTTGCCATTTTCTGTTTGAAGCAGAAAATAATTTTCATAAAAGTTCTTGTACATTGGTATATTATCCAACTGGTTTACAATCAACAGAGTCGAATATGCTGTCAAAGCTCATAGCACAAATTATTAAAGGACCTTGCTATAATACTTTAAAAACTAGTGAGCAATTAGGCTATATGGTATCTAGTGATATACATAGATCGATTGGAACACAAGGCTTGCAAATCGTTGTACAAAGCAATAAACACCCGCAATACGTCGAAAAACGAATCAATTTATTTTTAGACTCCATGTTGGTAAGTATAATCATATCTTATGTAGTAAAAAATATTGTGTATTTGTGTGAAATCCACTTATGTTCTTGTTAATCGTTTGTGTTAAATTTTTTAACATATTCGTGTGTTAATATAATATAACGATTATGTTATTTAAAAATGTTGTGTTAAATTGATATTCAATGTTTCTTAGTGCCAAAATAACATAATTTATGAGTAAGTCAACAAGTACCGTAAAAACAATGTATTTTAAAACCCAAGATGACTGCATGAAATTCTTGTTAATTTAATATATCAGAAATGTCAATTATACTATATAAAAAATATGCTTTTGTTTACAATGTGTGTCAATATTAAGTTTATAAGTACTTTTTTGAGGATCGTTTTTAATGGATAATGTCCGTGTTGTTTTCTAATACATTCATCTTATGTTAAATAGTCACAAAGATTTGAGTGAACTGTTTGGATCATATATTAATGCATTGATTAATGGAACTACAATTTCTTTTCTTACATTTATCACACAATATCTTATAATATTATAATCAATTATATTACC
This sequence comes from Trachymyrmex septentrionalis, assembly GCF_001594115.1. Classification (NCBI taxonomy): domain Eukaryota; kingdom Metazoa; phylum Arthropoda; class Insecta; order Hymenoptera; family Formicidae; genus Trachymyrmex; species Trachymyrmex septentrionalis. Next base: position 9,937 of record NW_017305664.1, read on the forward strand.
TAATTCTTTGTGTAATAATACAAGGCTATATTTTTATTAAAGTTAATATTACTAATAATTACATTCTAGAATCACATATCTACTATGACAGAAGAACAATTTGAAGAAAATAAGAAAGCTCTAGCTACATTACTTTCGGTAAAACCAGGAAATTTGACTGCAAGGTGTGACTTATACTGGAATGAGATTGAAACCCAACAATATAACTTCGATCGAGTCAATATTGAAGTGGCTTACTTAAAGACGATATCACGGCAGCAATTACTTAATTTTTTCAAGGTAATCAATTTACTCTTGAATACAAAATTATTATTTAATGTTATTTCGTAAGAAAAATATTTTATTGTAAAAATAGAAAATATAAAATGATTTTTTTATGAGATATAATTGTTGAGAAAAATAACTTTTTTTAGTAGTTGAAACGTTAATATAGTACTTCTATCATGTAAAATTTTCTAGGAAAATGTACATAGTAAGGATCGATGTAAATTGTCGATACATGTAATATCGACGTCATTGGAAAAAAGCTCATCTGATAGCACAATTGAAGAAACTACCGATTTATCAATTGATGAAGAAGTTAAGAAAATCGACGATATTTTGTCATTTAAAAATAGTCAATCTTTGTATCCTCTAGTTAAACCAATAGAAAAATGTTTTCTCAGGAAAGGCGTACGCCCTTCTAAGTGATAAAAAATGTGACGAGATAGTGAATTAAGCGAATGAATTTATTTACGCATAATTTTAGAAAAAATTTGACGCATTATTTTAGAAAAATTAATAAATCACTTGTTGTATTTAAGATGATTCTTAAATAAACTCACACAGCACCGAAAGTTTTCAGAAATATCTCACAAATAATCTTCCACAATAGACTCTCCCAAATTCAAACAAAAAAAAAGAATTCAAAACCAGAGCGATTGAGAGTTGTGTTAGTTAGTAATTACGCAAAATTAATTCTCGAATCTTTATCCAATAATCTTCGAATGTATCGAGTATCTTTGGAGTTTTCTTCAGCAATAAAAGCATTAAAATTTTGTCCTTTGCATGTCTAAAGAGAAGTCACAATTAAATTTGTAGATGTTGTACATTCTGTTAAAACATTAAACTACACAGTATAAAAAATATGTATTAATAAGGAAAACTAATGACAGATGATGATTCACTTCGAACACGAAAAGGAATTGTTTTAAAACATTCGATCAAATAATACTAAGGTCTCAATTAACATTATAAATTAATTGCAAATTGAAAAGATCTTATTGAACATATGATAGGGAATCCTGCTAAAAATTCCAATTATGTCGAAAAAAGTATATACGCTCACATCAGAATAGACATAGACAAGTCAATCTTTATCTAACATAAAATTTATTCAAAATAGTATAAAATCTGGTTATATAAGCATTTCTATTTCATAGTATAGTTGGATTTTCAGATAAAAATGTTGTCTGTTTACATCTGCAATTCCAAATACGTTAGGTATTGCAAGAAATTTGTAATATAAAGTTTACTGGTTTTTATCAAGAAATAACATAATTCGGTTTATGTAAATATTCTTGTGTTTAAATTAGTAACAACTTCTTATGGATTTCCCAATAAAAGATGGATTTGTAATTGTATGAAGTACTCAATAAAAACAGAAAATAAACGAATTTATCTTGCATTATCTGGAATTTTAAATATGCGTCTCACAAAATATGATTTACAGACAAGAGTTGACGTGAAACTTATTTGGAACTCCAAATGTATTTTGGATATAACAGGATTTCCGGTGCAAGTAACATTTAATCAGATGTCTAAATTCATATACATGCTTGGCATTTTTAGCAGGGAATAATTGACACAATTTAAATAATAAGTATGACATGACGGTCATTGAAGTAAATATTAAAAGAAGGTAAATTTATATATCAATATATAAATTGTTACAAGGAATTACATGAGTCAACTAAACAAAATAAAATATATCAATAAAAGAAAGCATTCAGCCACATCAGTAGATGTCTTAAACAAAAGACATATATTTAAAATTATAATATGGTAATGTAGAAGTTTCGGTCAAGATTTGACCATCAGTACATACAAAAATAAAGATTTCAAAAATAAAAACATAAAATTATTCAATGAACAGTCAGAAAAGGTTGTGAAACAACCTTTAATTTTTAATTTGTTTATGGTACGAGATAATAAAGTAATTTGACGAAACTTGAAGTTAAACATTTCTTAATCGCTAATTATTTTCTATTATTAATCACGTAAAGTGCGCGAACTACGATGGAGGTGGCCCATACTCGTTACATCATAATGATTCTGTAATATAGAACCGTCAATTGACAATCCTCATTGGCTACCGGTGATATAAGTTGATATGAATGGCGAGTCAGAGCGGACAGCGCGTGTAGACTTCGCGTTGATCCTACTTTGCAATTCGTCAGATTCGTCTCCGTTCTCCGATGCTCCGATTGCTCCGAAGTTCGTCATGCGCGCGTTAAAATCTCGTGTGCCGCTCGTGTGCGAACAATTTTGCCTACTCTTGAAGTGTTTACGTTTCTCTGCAAAAGCGAGTTTCACTCGTCATTGTTCTACGTATACTTGACAAGAACACAGCTCCTGTTGTTCGCCGCGTCATCATATCGAATATTTACATCGATCATTAAATCAAAGTGGTTTGACATAATTGGCAATTCTCAGACTCCCTCGGTGGACGATTTCATGACAATATCGGGAGACCGTCAGCAGCTCCGTTCAACACGACGCCAAGTGGCTTTATCAGTGTCACTTTTCTTTCCTTTTACAAGGTAATACAAGATCTTTGTAAAACAATATTACGCTGTTTTCTCATTACGGAAGCATCGAGAGAGAGAGAGAGAGAGAGAGAGAGAGAGAGAGAGAGAGAGAGAGAGAATGTTCTATGTATATAACGTATCTGCTTCTAGAAGCTATCATATAAAATTATGTATAATTATGTATAATTTTATATGTAATTATATAAGTAGTTCTTTTACATTTCTTCAAACTTGTTTTTTTTCTAAAAGAAATAAAGGAAAATTACCCTTATAATTATTTTTTATGTTTTTTTGTTATTATTATTTTTATATTGTAGCGAATTTATCGCCACTACCCTAGCTGCAATTTAAATATAAACGACAGTTTTTTTTTCGTAAAAGAATAGGATATACGAAGCTCCCCCGTGAAAAATACCAAATATAGCTAAATCTGCGCGAAGGCTGCTTAGTTGTCGAGGCAGAAGAAAAAGGTCAATCCAGAGAGATAAATACGATACAGTTATACCGATGAACGTAAACAGCGGCAAAGAAAGCGAGAATAATTAACTACGCATTTGATAAATAAATCGCATTTATTTATCAAAGCATATGCCTAATAATCTAACGAAGCAGTCTAGCGCAAGATCACACATGCTGTAACCCGCTAGGGAAATGAGATGCAACCACTGCACCTCGCGAAAAAGTTAAACTGCTAAATCGCGTGTAATTCTAAACCGAGAATTCAACATTAATAACATACATAACATTTTAGAACAATCGGGAAACAAATTGCTTTCTTCTGATATAAAGTCAAATAAAAAATTGAGAGAGGTAAACTTCTCTTCTGGCTCTTGCCGTGTCAAGTCGAATAAGACAATGTGCTACGAAATTAGGACTTTAATTTTTAAATAACTGGGGTCGATCGATGGCACTGGCAACACCATAGTCCGAATCCCGTAATATTACTAAAATATTAAACAGTAATATTACAAAAAAAACCGAAATGTATAGTTAGGTATAGATATTCCATGTATAATTGTGTACATGTTTGTGAATGTTCATATTACATGTTTATGTATGTTTACGTATTCGAAACATTTTTTTATCGTAATACAACATTTATATTTTTTAATTTAAATTTGCATTAAAATTTTTTTGTTTTAATTAAATTTTTTTATTTAAAGAAAAGTATTACATCCATCAACTAAAATTATTTTCTAGTAATATGTTGTTATCAGTTGATCTTTTTATCAATTATCTACAGCTAAGTTTTCCTTTGTTTCAACTTTGTGTTCTTTTCCTATTTGTATATTTGTCATTTAAACGTGATGAAGCAAAGAAATGAAAAACAATGCATACTACATATTTTTATTTTGCATCTGTGCAATTAGAATATAAATGAAAATTGGAAATCAAACTTCTGAATTTATTGCTCCGATGACCAATATGTCAACTGAACGTGTGGAAAAGCAATATGATTTAATAGAATCACGAAATGTCCAATTATGTAGAAATTTGGTACTCACTAATAAAATGAAAGTTTTTTTAATAAGCGATCCAACAACTGATAAAAGTGCTGCTGCAATAAACATTAATGCTGGTAATTATATTATTTTGCTCCATATTTCTAGCGATTTTTATAACAACATTTATATAAAATCATTTTGTATATATTAGAAATTATAACAAATACAAGCTGCGGTCGATTTGGCCGCTTACGCGCTTTAAGCGTTTGTAATCATCATTCTGTCTTTATCATTCGTTAGACGTAAAATAAGAATAGAAGTACGGAAAAGCGCTGAAGTAGCAAAATCGGCCGCTATATAGAGAAAACCGAACCCACATCTTATCTATTTCGTGCGATTGTTCTATATTTTTAGGCCACGAGGTCAATATTTTAATTTTTTTATCGTCTATGTATATTTTTTTTAATTACTTTACTATTGTTAATATTGTTAACATTTTCTGCTGGATTTAGTTGTATTTTATAATGTGATGGAAATAATATATTTTTATTAAAAATTGTCAAATTATTAATTTCAAAGTTTAGAGATAAAATACGTGTTACAGGCTCTATGTGCGATCCAGATGATCTACCTGGATTAGCGTATTTTTGTGAGCACATGTTGTTTCTAGGAACGAAAAAATATCCTCAACAAAATGATTTCAAAAAATTTCTATCACAGAATGGTGGTGCAAGTAACGCAACAACAGATTTAGATCACACTATCTATTATTTCGATGTAGCTACCGATAAGTTAGAAGGTGCTTTAGACCGTTTTGCTCAATTTTTCTTGGCGCCTCTCTTTACGGAGGAGATGACTGAACTAGTATTAAATATCATAAATTCAGAATACGAGGACCAATTAGCAAGAGATAACCCGCGATTCGATCAATTAGAAAGATCATCTGCGAGCTCAGATCATCCGTTTTCGAAATTCAACATAGGAAATAGAGAAACATTAGACACAATACCGAAACAAAAGGGCATTAATGTTCGAAATAAACTACTAGAGTTTCATGAAAAGTATTATTCTGCAAATATTATGTCACTGTCTGTTCTTGGCAAAGGTATGACGATAATTTATTGAATCTATTTATGATAAGAACATTTGAAAACATTACTATACCTTCTATTGGCAACTAAATTTTTTACTTAGAGAGTTTAGATGAACTCGAAAATATGGTAGTGGACTTGTTTTGCGAAGTACGAAACAACGAAATTGAAGTTCCAATATGGCCTGAACATCCATTCAAGGATGAACAACTCCGCACTATGTGGTACATTGTTCCAATAGAGGATACAAGATTATTACACATATCGTTTCCTTTACCAGACATGCGTCAACATTGCCGATCTTCGGTAATATAATATATTTCTCTATTGGCTTCGATACTTTAAATGAATATTATATCTTATTATTAGTTCTTTTTTTAAGTAATTACAAAACGAAACACTGAAACGAGAACAGTTATTTTCCGTAATTTTATGATTGAATACGAATCCGCTTTTTAAATTGTTCCATCACATTACAATTTTAAGAAATTGACAGTTATAAGAAAGGACTATTTTTAGATATTTTGTTATATATACACACATATATATATATGTATATATATATACATATATATATATGTGTGTATATATAACAAAATA
>NW_017305664.1:15961-37221 GCF_001594115.1 Trachymyrmex septentrionalis
CTACTATTTTACAATTTTAAATGCCTGGCAAGCCTTGCTAGACTATTCCGCGGCCCGCACGCCGAGCTAGCGACGGGCGTACATTTGATACTAGTAAGGTAGACGTGCACGTATTCGGCGATCTTTAGAGATTAGTATTTCGTTAACTATTGGGAAAATTGTAAAATGAGGACTTTCTGTCTCAGTTTAGTCCGCTCTACATTTCCACGAATTCTGTCAGAAAAATTATCGGACACTTTATATATAAGATGTCTCATTTTAATTTCCTCAGACAAATATCTCGAAAAATATGGAAGATATAGAACAATATTTCAAATGAAAGTAGGACGGTTTCGGGGGCGACGAGATATTATGAGATATTTTATTCTGGCACATATTGACATAAAATATTAAATAACACGTAAACTATTGGTTTTTTTAATATCACTACCTTAATACTTTTATATGCAGAATAATTAGAAGAATCATATTGTATAAAAAAACATACAATTTAAAAGGGTGGAGACGATCTGTATATCTTTTTGACGCCTCCAAGAGAGAGCCTCTCAAGAAAAAAACAACTTGATAAAAATACATCCCTCTCGAAACCGTTCCACTTTTTTATTTAAAACATTTTTCTACATTTCCTATATTTTACGAGATATTTGCCTTGGGAATTTAAAATAGGACATCTTGTATATGTGTGTGTGCGTGCGTGTATGTAGGTATCTATTTATTTAAATTTATTGTTTATTTATCAATATAGTCTGGACTTTACGTTTCTCATTTGCTTGGGCATAAAGGAGAAGGCTCATTATTATCGGCTTTGAAGGCTAAAGGATGGTGTAACTTTATATCATCCACATTACGTTTTCCCGCCAGAGGCTTCAGTATTTTTAATATTTTAGTCGATTTGACCGAAGAAGGTATTAAGCACATCGAAGATATTGTTCTAATGGTATTTCAGTATATCAATATGCTTAAGTTGAAAGGACCAATCAAATGGATCTACGACGTAATTAATGAAATAAATTATAATTATGTAGAATGTCCGGAAAATTATGCGATCGCAATTTAAAAGACATTTTGTACTACAATATCGTATATTAAATATAAAATGCATTTTGTACATTTGCAGGAATATCAAGATATAACAGATATAAACGCTCATTTTATAGAAAAGATTTCGCCTCTTACTTATGTGTTACTTAAGGTTCGAGAATTGCAAAAAGTCACCATGAATGATTCTGCATGCGCGGACTCTAATTGGCGGCCGAACTTAATCGAGGAAATAATGGGATATTTGATCCCACAAAATATTATAATTTATATAACTGCAAAAGCATATGAAAATATAGCTGATGAAATTGAATGTTGGTATGGCACTAAATATAAGAAAGTGAAGCTATCCAAGGAAATAATAGACACATGGAATTCCCCTGGCTTTAATGACGACCTGAAATTGCCTGTCAAGAATGCATTTATAGCAACTACATTTGATATCAAGCCACAAACTAATGTAATTAAAAATATTATTTTTCATAATATTAATTTTTGATTACATCATGATACTCAAAGCAAAATCTCTATGAAGCGTAAATTATAGTAAGCGTGATATTTGACATGAAGTAGAATTTAATTAATGTTAGAGTAACTTTAAGTAAATTCTGTCTCTTTTACACATATATAGTTTTTATATAATAATACATGTGAAATGCGTTTAAATATTATATATATTTCTGTACTAATTTTACAAAAATATATGCCGATATTTAAAGATTAGTTTACAACAGAAAGCTAAGAGATCGTACATAAATAAAAAAAATGAGATGCAACAATTTTAGCTTTGAGTTGTTTTTGAACATGGTTGCCCTATCGTATTTGATCTCATTATGATTATATTTATATATTATTGTATATATTAACAAAAAGTTTTGAAATTTTACAGGTTGACAAATTTCCCATTATTTTGGAGGATACATTATTTGTAAGACTTTGGTATAAAAAAGACGATGAATTTCTTGTGCCTAAAGCTAAGATGATCTTCGCTTTCTTCAGGTATGTATTAAGTAATCGTGAAAGATATGTTGCTGCTTAATCGAATATGTAATACTGAAATATTTTTAAATGTAATTCTGAAATAGTCTGATAATTTAAATGATTTTTATTATTAATTATCAATATGATGAGATTAGTAGATATTATAATGTATTATACATCCCATAATATTAATAAGTTGGTTATTATTGAAATTACTTAAAAAAAATAAACTTAATTTTGCAATTATGATTCTTAAAATATTTAAAGATGAGAATGAAATATAATTCCCTATAACAAAAAAACATTTTCTATACTTATGCACAATGTTTGTTTTGTCTCTAATTTATAGTCCATTTGTTTCTATGGGTCCCCTTAGTTACAATTATACTAATATATTTGCTGATCTGTTTCGTGATTCTCTTGACGAATATACATATGCTACTGATTTAGCTGGTTTACGATGGGAACTAAATAATTTTAAATATGGAATAACAGTGAGTACATATATTAGGTGTACAAAAAAGTTCTGAGCTTTAGATTTGATACAACCGAAATAACAATTTAAATTTTATATATCTTCCCGCCCTTTTGGGGTTTTAAAACAGTAACATTTAACCTCCTGAAATGCGATACGGTTTGGCGTTTGATGCACATAACCTCAAAAATCAGTAGTGTTCACGATGGCAATTACAAAAGAGCATATTCGATTTTCCATCCACTTCGCGTTTCATCTGAAGAAAAATGCTGCTGAAGCCACTGAAATGATTTGTGCTGCATATGGAGAGAACGCTGTAAGTCATGCAACATGCAAAAGGTGGTATCAAAAGTTTCGCCAAGGAGATTTCAGTCTTAAAGATGAATCGCGTGCTGGACGCCCTGAAAAGATTGAAACGGACGAATTGCAAGCACTGCTGGATATAAACTCTGCGCAAACTGAAAAGGAGCTTGCAGAACAGCTTGGCGTTACGCAGCAAGCCATATTTTTTCGTTTGTTTTTAAATAAAGATTGAATTTTACAAAAAAAAGCTCAGAACTTTTTTGTACACCTAATATATAATAATAATAAAATATAATGTATATTATTTCAATAAATTTAAAGGTTTATTCGAATAAGTTCTTGTTCAATTTGTTATTAATATTACAATGTTTAAAACAAATGCTATTTCACATATATACATAAATTCCTTATTCATAAATCATTTATTTCTAATTTATTATTCGTAAAAATGCTCTATTCTATTCCTATGTAATAATGTTTATCAACTGTTTTATAAAAATATATTCATAATTTAAAAGAAATATCAATACTTTTGATAGCTCTCTATAGATGGTTATGATGACAAACAACGTGGCCTGTTAGAAAAACTCATGGATCGAATGATAAATTTTGAAGTTGCTCCGAAGAGATTTGAAATTTTGAAGGAAAATGTACGTACAATAAATACAATCAATACTTTTAATTTAATTAAATAACATATTTATGTAGAATTATTACAGTATATCAGGAGCATGAAAGATTTTGCTGCTAAACAGTCTGATGAACATGCTTGCTATTATCTTAGAGTCCTATTAGAAGAGAAAGCTTTGCTCGAGGAAGAATTACTGGAAGCTACTACCTGTAAGCATAAGAGAGGACTTGTACTTTTACTTCGTACTTGTAAAAAATTTTTTTTTTTCTAAATTTCTTTTAGTTCTTGGAACAATTACATATTAATAATGTACAATAAATATTTTTATAATATATTTATGATCATATTATTTATTCTATGATAGATTTAAATGTCGAGGGACTCCAGCAGTTTATACCACAGTTACTCAGTAAGGTGCACGTCGAGTGCTTGATATATGGTAATGTGACTGTAACGGAAGCTACAGATATACTTAAACTAATTGAGTTTAAGTTGACAACTGGAGTGCCCAACATAATACCCTTGTTAGAACAGCAATTAATATTGCCCCGTGAAATTAAATTAGAAAATGGTAAGCATATAACATGATCAAATTTCATTTACGATAATTTAAAAAAATTAATATGCTTATGCCGATTGCACTAACGATACTTTAATCTTCTCGTGGAATAAAAAGAAGATCAAACTCAAAAATTTAAAGTAGCTTTAAAACACGGCTTCGAAAAATGTACATTGAGAATATTAAAGAAAAAGTTGAAAATATTATCTGAACTACATGATAATGTGGACGACTACACATATACACATATGTACATTTTATTTTTGTTACGCAAATTCTAATTTACATAAAATGTTATACTATTTGATTAAAATGTGAATGGATCAATATTTCAAACATCTGATATTAGCGAGCGCACACGAACTGTTGAAAAATCTTCTAGTTTACAGTTTTCTCCGACAGGTTTACTCGGATCTATTAATCGGAAAATCATAAAATGATTTTCCGAAGCTTGAATCAATCCTTTTTTACGACCGGCTGCTTGAATTTGATCTCCTTTCTATTACATGGATTTTTTTAAAGCCGATTGAGAAGTAAAGAGAAACAGAGTTCTAAGTTCCTTGTTTAGAGTTAAAGTAACGTTGGTACAATTGGCCGTTAAAGAATTTCAACATAAAAAATTTTATTATTTCTATTTTCTAACAGTTTCGTATAAATACTAGGTTTATTGTAAATAGAAAAAATTTATAAATATGAAAATGAACAACCTAATCTATAATATTTTAATATAGAAAAGAAATATATGAAGTATCTTCCTTTTTTATATTAAAATAGATTAAAATAGAAGTAACACAAAATTATTTGTTATTGAAGTCATTTTTTTATCTATAATAAAATTTTTATCTTAGAAATTAGATTAGATTTTAAATTATTATTGTTTATATGATATAGTATGCAACAATTTGTAATAAAATGTAATATGTGTTTATAGGTTGCCACTTTCTGTTTGAAACAGAAAATAATTCAGATAAAAGTTCTTGTATAATGGTATATTATCCAACTGGTTTACAATCAACAGAGTCGAATATGCTCTTACAACTTTTAGCACAAATTATTGCGGAACCTTGCATTAATACTTTAAGAACTAGTGAGCAATTAGGCTATATAGTATTTAGTGGTATACATAAATCGATTGGAATACAAGGCTTGCAAATCGTTGTACAAAGTGATAAACATCCACAATATGTCGAAAAACGAATCAATTTATTTTTAGACTCCATGTTGGTAAGTAATCATAATTTAAATGGTAAAAAATATTATGTATTTGTGTTAGAATCCACTTATGTTTTTGTTAACCGTTTGTGTTGAATTTTTTAATGTATTTGGGAGTTAATTTAACATAATGATTATGTTATTTAAAAATGTTGTGTTAAATTGGTATTCAACATTTCTTAGAGCCAAAATGACATAATTTATGAGTGACCAAGTAACATAAAAACAATGTGTTTTAAAGCCTAAATTCCAAGACGACTGAATGAAATACTTAATTTAATATATTACAAATGTTAATTATACTAAAAAATATACTTTTATTTACAATCTGTGTCAATATTAAGTTTATGAGTACCTTTCTTATATAATAATTGTTTTTTAATGGATAATGTCCGTGTTGTTTTCTAACACGTTCATCTTATGTTAAATAGTCACAAAAATTTAAGTGAACTGTTTGAAACACATAACATGTGATATATACAATAATCCAATCGATTCAAACTTCTCAACAATGTACAAAATAGTAGTACATATTAATGCATTGATTAATAAAACTACATTTTCTTTTCTTACATTTTTCACACTGTATCGTATAATATCATAATCAATTATATTACTTTATGTTTTTATGTGATAAATATATTTCTGTATTTTTGTTAAAGTGAATATTACTAATAATTAAATTCCAGAATCACATATCTACTATGACAGAAGAACAATTTGAAGAACATAAGAAAGCTTTAGCTATATTACTTTTTGGAAAACCAAAAAATTTGACTGCAAGGTGTGACTTGTACTGGAATGAGATCCAATTCCAACAATATAACTTCGATCGAAAGAATATTGAAGTGGCTTACTTAAAGACGATATCTCGGCAGCAATTACTTAATTTTTTTAAGGTAATCAATTTATTCTTATATTATATACAAAATTATCATTTAATATTATTTCACAAGAAAAATGTTTTGTTATACAAATAAAGAATATAAAATGATTTTTTTATGAGATATAACTTTTGAGAAAAATAACTTTAGTAGCTGAAAAATTAATATAGTACATCTATCGTGTAAAAAATCTTCTAGGAAAATGTACATAGTAAGAATCGACGTAAATTGTCGATACATGTAATATCCACGTCATCGGAAAAGAGCTCATCTGACAGCACAATTGAAGAAATTGCTGATTTATCAACTGATGAAGAAGTTAAGAAAATCGATGATATTTTGTCATTTAAAAATAGTCAATCTTTGTATCCTCTAGTTAAACCGATTGAAAAATGTTTTCTGAGGAAAAGCATACGCCCTTCTAAGTGATAAAAAATGTGACGAGATAATAGTGAATTAAGCGAATGAATTTATTTACGCATAATTTTAGAAAAAATTTGACGCATTATTTTAGAGAAATTAATAAATCACTTGTTGTATTTAAGATGATTCTTAAATAAACTCACACAGCACCGAAAGTTTTCAGAAATATCTCACAAATAATTTTCCACAATAAACTCTCCCAAATTTAAAACAAAAAATTAAAAGCCAGGACGATTGAGAGTCGGCGATAATTAGTACGCAAAACTAATTCGTGAACTTTTATCCAATAATCTTTGAACGTATCGACTCTTTTTGGAGTCTTCTTCAGCAATACAAACATTAAAATTTTATCCTTTGCATGTCTAAGGATAAGTCACAATTAAATTTGTTGATGTACATTCAACAATATTAAAGTGACTTACTTAAAGACGATATCACGGCAGCAATTACTTAATTTTTTTAAGATAATCAATTTACTCTTATATACAAAATTATCATTTAATATTATTGCAAAAAAAATGTTTTATTGTAAAAATAGAGAATATAAAATGATTGTTTTATGAGATATAACTTTTGAGAAAAATGTATGATGTAGTTAAAACATTAAACTACATAATATAAAAAATATTTATTAATAAGAAGAAAAGCTAATGAGAGATAATGATTCACTCCAAACACGAAAGGAAATTGTCTTAAAACATTGGATCAAATAATGATAAGATACCGATTAATATTTCAAATTAATTGCAAATTGAAAAAAATCTTATAGAACAAAATTTGCTCCTTTTGCTTCAACGTTAAATAACTGGATGAAAAAAAAATCGTACGGAGCTTCGTAAAAAAGCAAAAGGTAAAGATTCGTTCTTTCGAATGATGTAAATCACATTTGTATACAATTTTTATTCCACTTCGTGAAGCTTCGCAAATTTCATAAAAAATTTTGAAATCTGATATATCTTCATTTATGTTTGTGTAACTTTATAAAATCTCCATGAGACCGTTTTTTTATGTAGTGATCCAAAAAATAGAGGTTTCTATTTGTAAAATTTTTTAAACATCCCGATATGACAATTTTTGACGAAGTTATTGTATCTTGAAATTTGCCTATTTTTGCAGAGTGAACAGGTGTTGCGTTAATTCTGTTGCCCAGTGTATAACGCATGTACAGAACTGACAAATAATGAACTATTTTGCATGTTTTGACAACTTTCTATAAATATTCACATATTAGTAGCGCGATAAAAATTACGAAACAGACGAGCTAGTTCTTTCGATGTAAGGCGATATATAGGGCGCGTATGATGTACTGTAAAATGCAATCTGATAGAATAATTTCTCTCATTTCATTCAGTTATGGCAGAGACATGGCGACGATGGATTGATATTTCTGTATATGGAGTTACGTTAATGGCACCGAGACAAGCGCGATAGTGAAACTAAAATATGAGCATGGCTTTACGCTCCGGCGAGCTAGCTAATAATAATTAATATTACATTTTGTATTCGCTTTCGACTACCGTATATAACTTTATCATAACGAGTACTGCCACCTGCAAAAAAATATTAAATCATAGGTAGCATAGGATCACGCGGTGATCGTATCTAGTAACTTAATACGACTCAATATAATAAGTTTTACAATTATTGCAAAATGATTTTCATAATCTGTTACATAGAGTTTTTGCAATTATTAAAAGGATTCTGATAATTCATTATATTGTAGCCAAAATTCGGTAATTTATTAAAATCTCTTCTCTACTGATATAATCCTATTCTTCATAAAATTTCTACTTCCTATAAATTTTCACAACGAAAAAATTTTCCGCCACCTCAGTAATCTCTAAAGGTCACTTCGACCAACTCCGATTCACTTTATTCGACGATTAGTCCATTGGAATTGGCCAATCGCATCTGTTGTTGACCAATGCGATTGGTCAATTCCAATAAATTAATTGTTTAATTATTTAAAATTAATCAGAGTTGGTCAAAGTGGCCCTAAGAGAGTCGTTACAGAGTCGTTATCAGAGAATGTCCTGACACACTCAATTGTATTATGTAACTAAATAAAACTATGCACGCAAAAAAAGAACTTAGTAGTATCAGTTAAATACCAATAATAATTGCTGGTTCAAATCTTGCTTTTATTATTAAAAGTTGGTTATTGAAGATAAAATACATTTGCTGCCGACGTTTAACCTCTTATTTTATTTAACCATTATTAGTTAAAATTAAAAGCATACTTAATATGAGTAGCTAAGTAAATGACAGCTATTTCTCTATCTTAATCAAACATTCCATTCGCAATTATTTCTGGGACGTTGCCGATTACCATTTTATTCTAGCAGAGAATATTTTTCGCTGCAGCACCTAAATTTTAGGCAGCAGTTAATAAATTAAACTTTAGCAGCAACGACATTAGCTGTCTCTATTATAAAGATACATTTTAACTGACACTGCAGCTATATTTTAGCTGCGTTGGCTAATCTTTTCTCTGCGTGTGTAAATAGATATCGTCGTATATAATCCTCCATTACAATTATAAAAATATTATTCAGAATCAATTATTCTTTTTATGCGCTATGGAATACGTATGTTAATAGGAAGAAAATGAAAAACTTGACGCTGCTTAACAGAAATTATATGCAATGTATTAATTCTAAAATGATAAATACAAATGAGCGAGATTATTTAATGCTAAGATATGCTTTAAATGGATCATAGAAGATTCAATCTATTAAAATTTAAAGCAAATGGAGATAAGCAATTAAAAACTCTATTCGTTATTATATAACAATCTGACCCTTAGTGATCAATAATATAATAGAGTATAATTAAAAAGTGATTAAATTGTTAAGCAATTTATTATTTTGTGTTTATTATATCTATATTTTGAGTTTTATGAAGTAATATACACAACAATCGGACTACATATTCCATAATCGGACTTCACATCGTTTCAAGATTTAACTTGACACTGTGCTTATTCTGCTTTTCTTTTTAAGTTAATAATGAGGCTATTTATAAAGATCTAAATTATAAATATCTCGTCATTAAAGTGTAAAATGTATGAAAGACTTGTGTTAAATGAATTAAGAGCGGCCTATTTTCCTATACATAAATTTACGTATCAATAGCAAGATTGTATCATTCAATATTGATAATGTTCTGGGGGTTAAATGAATCATATCGGCATAATTACACAACCATTCGTACTTTACTCGATATATTTGGAATTCGCCGTGTATCTTAATAGATCCACGAACACGCGATCGCGAGATTACGAATCGATTACATCGCGATCTGTTGGAAGACAATACGATCGCCGTTACAATCACTGAGCTCGCCAACAATGAAGTCATGCATGAAAACACAAATCGCCTGCTCGCACATAATATTAGAAAATCACCGGATGTCTAATCGTGGTTGGCTGCTAGCAGCCAATACGTCAGGTGATTTCACAGGTGAACGACGGGGCTCCGTCGCACCTTATGTAAGTAGGTACACACCGGATGACGGTTACGCTTAGCTTACACGTGAAAATGCAATTCCATAAGATCGAAATTTTTTCTCAAGAAAACCAAAGTATTAAAGGATTTTTTTTTCTAAAAAGTATAGAAATTTGCTTTAATAGTAAAAATATATTTTTGTTTTAAAAAATTATTCCGTAAATACTCTCTTGTAGCTTTACTTTCCTCAATCTATCTTTACTTTGCAGTTTTAAAGATCAGAATTAAAAAACATAAAATCTAAATCTCTCAAATCTCTCTCTCTCTCTCTGTCTCTCTCTCTCTCTCTCTTTTTCTCTCTCTTTCTGAATGAAACAAGATTTTTTACTCAAACATATAAAATAAATGAATTAAGAATATATTTAAAAATTTTTGTTTCGATAAATAATACGAAGAATTCTTTTCTCGATTCTCGATTATCGCGTTTACGCGGAAATCGTAATTAATATTCCGATTCATCTGCCGTAAAGTCTGCGTAGGATGTGGGAATTTGTGGCTCTCGATAGGTAGGTGAGGACTGTCGGAATGCCTCGTAAATAACTGCGATACCGATGCCTCCCGGTATCAATACCTCACCCTAATCGTATACCATTCTGCAAGAGACGGATACGGCCGATTGGTTAAACTGAATTAAACGGCCCGCTAACCGCAAAAGAGAAAGAGAGAGAAAGAGTGACGCGCGTCGTTCTTATCAGTTGGAAATTATTACCGGTAATTTACCCCGCAATCCTTTTGCTCCTGGACGCATTCACACCTGGGTGGCTTGCAGAAATACAGACGGAACAGAGATCAGAGATCGACTTCGCAGCATGTATTAACTACCGACGCCTACTACGTAAATATCAACAAGTCGAGATTTTATCTGGGCGATATGAATTTGATATTTCGATTTGGTTTTTCTTTGTAAATCATATATTATGTTAAGTTTTATAGCTTTTACACTAAAATTATGTATTATTTAATGCACACACAGTACTTTCTTTCTATAAAATTTGATCTCTTTCTTAAAATGAAAAAAAAAAACAACTTACTGGTGTATAGCATACTCAATCAATTCAATTGTTTAGAACTTTCATAAAAATAAAGACATTATAAAAAAATTTTTTAGTTGAAACGTTAGACATTAAAAAACATAACGATAACAAATGTATGTATACTTATTAATAAAAAAATTATAAGAAATGGAAAAAGCATTGTAAAAAGAAAGCCGGGTATGTCATACCGAAAAAGTGTGAAAGATCAAAATATATAAAAATATGAAATGTTATAATTAATTAATAAGTTATATCGTAAAAATACAGAAAAATAATATTATTGTATTCTTGGTACTTCTTATTAGTACCAATTTTATGTAATTATGTTAAAATCGAAAGATCATCTTTCAAAGAAAAATAAAGATTTGTGTGAACTTGCGCGTCAATATATTGACATGCCACTTAGATACTAGCGATATCCAAACATTTCCACACGTGTGGGCGGCAGTAACTCAATTCGCGAGATTTTTACCTTTCCGGAGTCTTACTCTTCCCAAGGTGCGATACTCGACGATAATTGTTTTTAGTGTCTTCTCACCACCAGGAAGGCAGACACGACGACTTCGTGCTAATCGAAATCGTAAATCCGACTGATAAGAGCGCTGAGTGTTCCACGTACGACATATTTGTTACGCGGAACGAAGCTTTAAAGCTGTTTTCGCTTCTTTATACGGCGCGTTATTATCGCATTCTCGGACGTTGTTACGTTCCGCAAGATCTTTGCTCCCGTCGCGTTACAACGAGGCGTGATCTCGTATTCGTAGGCGGAAATGATAGGCGATCATTTTACATCATGTGTAATAATGAATGAGAATAGCTATCTGTGTTGCAAAAACGATTATGGTAATTTTAGAAAATTTTAATCTACCAAATGTATCGATGCAAATAAAACGAAAGTTAAAATTTGTCTTAAAACCATTTAGCTTCTAGTTATTTTAATGGAACATAAAAAGATGCAAAATAGGAGTTAAGGAATAGACATAGTTACTGCTATGTATCGACGTATTATATGCAGTTATTATATGCTCTGAGGCCGCGGATAGTTAGAGGACCACCAAGGAAGGCCGAGTTACGTAAGGTTAATTGCGGTCATTCGAACTGCCATGCAGTGCTCGATACTCGTGCAGATTGCGTCAGTGCGTGTTCTGTACATGTGCATCGACCATAATCATAGGGACCTTGCTCCCGGAGCCCCCCTCTGATACTTTATGTAACGCATTTGTGGAGCCGGTTAGAGAACTATATCCGTAAGCTCGCATTATTTGCCGTTCCGAATTTGAAATGCGACTATTAAATTCATTTTATTAGCTTGTCCATCTGTCAGACTAATCCGCAATTAATCGCTATCGCACCGTTATCTCGCTTGTAATTTATGTTAAATTATTCTGTCTGGCCCCCGTGTTCCAATAAAGCTGCCGCAAACATTAATTCTATTAACTACTTCGACACAGTAAAGCTGATATGTCGAAAAATAACGTTCGGAAAAATTTTTGCACGTTCCGAGGAAAATTGCCAACGAAGGAAGATAACTGTTGGAGAATTTGTTAAATGTAGCTTTCGACTAATTATGTGAATCACACAATGACCAGCCTATTAACCTTCGCAGCCGTTCGCTACGTATAATTGCGGACACGAACTATTTTCCTTGTCTAGACTCATTGACATCGTTCTCCGAAAAGCAGCGGGAGGTGCTATCGCAACAAAAGAAGAAAAGGCGAACGCACGCGAAGTTAAACTGTACATATATTCTACTTAGAGATCTTTCAAGTAGATCCATTTCAACGTTTTTCTTTTTCACAACTTCCTTGCGAAATCAGAAAAAAAATTTAGCAAAAAATTTACTCTTCTTTCTACACAATTTTATAGAAAGTTACATAAAAAAAGTATTGCGTGTGCTGAAATTTAATGTATTTATATTAAATTACAAATATAATAAATAATGTAATAACAGGAATTTATCGTAGCAAGCCATTCAGATATACTTTATAAAAATTCTTAATGTCAGAAAAAAATATTGAGATCATATTCGACTCTATACCATTATGAAGTTAATGAAAACAAAATTAATAGCGATAAAATATATTAAGACGACTAATACGTAGAAATTAAGATGAATGTGGAATTTATTCACAAATATTATAATTTAGATAGTGGTACGTCCAGATGCAAAACATGTAGATTACCCTCCTTAAAATTCAAAGATTCAGCAGTCTGAGAGACACGCATTGGTCTTATCCAGCATATTCGTAAATTGCAAGCTAACGCTTAATGTCATGCTAATTCTTTGCAAGATGATACGCTCGAATCATCACATGAATAGAAATGGACTTTAATTTATTCTACGAGTAGTTGATTTGAGCGAGGAAAAAATATTATTTCTCAACTGCACTAATAATGTCTGAAAACGTTTAGATTGTCAAAATATTTTGTGCACACACAGTTTTTCTCATATAATACATCTTATTCAAGAAACCAGAGTTAAATATAATAGATATGCAGTTCTCAAACTAATTTTATTTTAAAAAATAAAAATAATCGATGACAAACAATAATTTCAAATTAGAACACAGTAAAATATAAAAATAAAATACAGAATCAAAAATATAATATGCATAATGTACAAAATAAAATAATAATTAAGTGTAATAATTAATTAAAAAATATAAGTTTCACCAGAGAGAAGAGTAAATAATAAAAAAGTTAAAATAGTGTGCTTAACATTTGGCCACGGGAATATCATTTTTTCTCATGTAACAAAATCTCTGCTTCAGATGCTTACCCTGCCTCGAGAAAGTAACGGCATATCGAACGAAGAAGCGGAGGCGTCAAGCTCGGTAGTGTCAGCAACACCTTTATGGGTTTAACACTCGTTAAATGTTTATGTACATTTAGTTGAGTAATATAAGGTACAAACAAGCAGGTGCACTCATTCTTTCCACCTCAGGCAATCTGACACAAATTTTTCAATGAATAATAATGACTATTATAAATACATAACAATATGTAAATATTATTCGTTATATTTATTATTAACTTCTTTTTATTGCTTGATACATTAATGAGCCAAAAACAATCGAATGCATATAAAAATATTATTTATAATAAATACATATTTAAATGTATTTCAACGAATTATTAAATTTTATAAAGTTCAACATGTGCAAGTAACATTATTATACTCCTCTTTAAAATAGATCTGTGAAGTTAGCACGACATTCTATTAATATAAAAAAATATTTATAGTTTCAATAGCACTCTCTCTCCTCACAGTTCTACAGTTCTATATAAAAATAAAACAAATTCCGCATTTTTTATATTAAACAATCAAATATAAAGATATGACTTCACGAATCTAGCACCACACTTTTTCCTCTAAAGAACAAAAAAAAACCGAATAAATATTACCACTTTTGACAATAGTTCCCGTTAGATTTACTAAAATTCTAATGATATATACACTTTAAAATAAAATTCCAATAATTCAATTTTTATATTTTAAATATAGAAGACAGAACGACATTTGAAGAAAGTGCTGATTGCTTGTAGCAGTTCTAGCGACAGTTCTTTTTAATTCTAGCATAGTACGCTCTACAATTTTAAACAAAGTTCCGATCGCTATATATTTTTAATTATTTTTTTAATATCAAGAACACGACACTTAAAGAAGCTTGTTGTATCAAATTTTATAAGCTCCCCGGAATGACCTCCCTGTGAGCTCTGCTAATTTTTTCCAAATTTGAATGGGGCAGACCAGCTTCAGAGACAGAGACTCAACTGTCAATTTTTAAGAAATTTCATTCTTTAGAGTTATATTCCACTCCAAAGATTTTAAAGAGTACGTTTTTTTCGTTCGTTTTTATAATAAATTTGTTAAAAAGGATACTCGTGTTCATATTTGATTAACGAGATTTATTCGCATCAATGCGTTATCATCGACATGTAAAATCGACATGTATAATTATGCGTGCACATGTCGGAGTTCATTCGGACTTTAAAGTCCACTGGAGCACAATCAGAACTCGAATGATCAAGCGGCAAAAGAAAGACGAACGAGATATCAAGAAGAGGAAGAACCTTTACATGGAAATGGAGGTATCGTGTATACCTAATTATTGTCGCTATCGCGGTATTAGTCATTCAGCTGTTTATAAATGCAGCCGCGACGGGCGGGAGAAACTGCATTTAATTCCAATTAGCCGACTCGACTTAAAACCAGTTCTGAAACGCGGAGAATTTTGTCAAAAAGAACTTTGTTGCTTCTTCTCCTCTTGCCATTACTTTCTCAATACGTCAAGAGATATTGTCAGTAACAACAAATTAATTCCGGCTAAGGTTTTTTTAATCAATCAAAACAGAAAATAAAAAATATATTAAATAAAAAATCGTAAAATTTAAACGTAACAATTTAAAGGTTTTATTTTTATCACTGATGTTCCTATTAATAAAAATTTCAAAATACATCAATGTGGCCCAATCGTCAACGTATAAAATTATAAAGATAAAAATTAGACAGAAAACCTAAAAATAAGTAATTTAATTTTAAATTTAAATTTAGATATTTAAAAATTACAATCTATAAAATATAAGTCATTCTACAGACAAATACACTGGAATCGTGAGTTTATAGAGAGCTAGAAGCATAGAATATTTTATCATTGTTGTGTACAGTCATTCGGTTAATATAGATATACAATCTCCATGCTTCTTCTTCCATACTGCTATTATCAATTCCGTTACTGGTATGGTTATCGGTACGTTTCCTAATATAAATAATTTATGGCGTCGATACAAATGGAACTGCTGATACGTGCTGACCTCGAGACACAGAAAACGAAGTTTCGGACGAGTATCGCTGGCGTGATAATGCCATCGGTACGGACAGTAAAACGATTTCACGATGCTACAACAGTGTACTAGCTACGCGACAACAAATTCGACGCAATGCAACAAATTCGAATGCATGTATACGTTAATGTCGAAAGACAAGACTTTGGTTAACTGGAATATCAAACATCTAGCATTCTAGCCGAATGCATTAGAACGTCACGTCCCTTGCAATATAACGGCAAGCATGCGCTCGTGACTCGAATCGCTGCCGGCGAAAATTCAATTCGCCGTGCTGATAATTCCGCAGGAAGGGCCCCGTCAGGCGGCGTTAATCGGGGCCCAGTGAACTACCTGGCCTCGCGATGCCACTCGCGCTTCGGGGTGTTCCGCGCGACCACGCACCGTAGCGAGCACTCTCGATTTGCTCCTGTCCGGTGCACCGTAATCATCGCGTCAAGTCGAGTAGCACGATAATGACGGCCGGTAATTACAAAGCGTTACGCTCGCGACGCGACCGCGCTGCCCTGTTACAGTCAGAATTAACGTGCCAACGTGCACTTCGGTATGCCGACTCTCCAAGATGAACAGAGAGAACGATTTTGTCACGCGGAAATCGCGCACCCACGATTCTGCTCGTAGTGCTCACTTCCGTGAATATTTAACGTCAAGAGGAAATTACCATGGAAGACTGTCCAATTATCCAATCTAACCGAAGTCACCAGTGAATTTGACTGAATAATTTAAGATGTTGGGTAACATGAAAGATTAAGATATCGAATATTATTATAAACTTCCTTCATCCTTTCCTTATTACTACTTCTGCAATATATAAAAATCGAAATTTGAATTAATATTGATAATATATATAATAATTGTGTATACATGTGTTGATAATAACTTCAAATTATTATTAATTTAAATTAAAAATAATCAAAAGTAATATAAATTATAAAATATATTTTTGCCTATCAATTTTTATTCCTCCCATTCCTTATTTTATGTATGTGTTAAAGTAACTTATTCTTAAATTGCTTAAAACCTAAAAGAATTGTGAATATCAAATGTACATAGGTAGACTCGAAAGTAGTTCGTAGACCTCGCTAAGAGATAGGTAACCTTGCAAGGCCTCCATACAACCTCTCTCCGTTTCTCTCCCTTCGAAGAACCCGCTACGAGGTATTCAATGGATGGAAACTTGAACTGAAAGGAGCTGGTCGCTCAAGAGGCTACCCGCGGCGTTTAGCGACTGCTAAATGACTCTAAACATTCGTCGCGGAATAGTTGGTTCCGGTTTTACATTAAAAAAAAGATCTTTATGGTTGGAAATCTCTTTCGGCAAATAACAATCAATGTGTGATGAAAGTCTTTTTACCAGATATGCTAATACTATATATAAACACAGACTGTAAATATGAATTTTTGATAAAAAAAAATACTTTTTTTCTTCTAAAAAAGAGAAAGAGCGAAAGAGAGATGTATAATTAAGCTAATATAATTATTAAATTAATCTTGATTACGTTAAACATTTTCTATGATGTATTTATATTTATACAAATTATTTTAAGTCATTTTTTCAACTATATAGTAGTTTAAAAAATTATACGAATACATCGTTGAGGCTAAGAAATTAGCGAGTATCAATTTAAATAAAATTTTAAACAATAAAATTTTTCCTTATAACATAAAAAACGGACAAGAATAAACTTTATTACAATAAAGAAATCAGAAAAATGTACGAACGTAATCTTCGAAAGAATTTAAGAAATGTTAATGAGAATTGTAAGAATACCGGAAGTTGTCGTTTCAACAATTTATTCTCGAATTATCTGCAACATCTGTTGCGGTAAATTGAGTTCTTTGCGGGAGTACGTCTGTAGGAATGTGCGCAATAAAATGTTTATTGAATCTTTAGATATAATTAACTGGGAAATTTATAACGAGCGTAGTTCTCGCCTCAAAGATTCTTCCCGATTGACTCCCAAGTTAACTTGGAGGAATTCAGATCGTTAAGAATCCCTTCTTTAGTTAGAAGTGCATTCTTCGTCACGCTCAAGGATCAAACGTATCATTCGCGTATGTGTGGTCCCTTTGTTACTTTTACGACTTCATACATTCTTACGATTCGCACATACTCAGTCTCTTGTAGCATTCATCCTGGCACGACACATTCTGTTTTAACCATTTCTCTCGAATCACAAATAGCATTAATTAAATCTTCAAAAATATATCCTTATTATCTTCTGCCGCAAGCTAAATAAAATTTAAAAATATATAATAAAAAAATATTCCGTTAAACAATAAAATTTTATATTGATCCTCCGTCTGCAATCTATGCCTTTTTTGGCACAAGCAAAATTTTTCACTGTCTTTTTCTGAATTAAAAGATGACGTTCGGTTCTCTACCTCAAAATAAAATATCTTGTCAAAAAACTATTAATAATATAACAGAGATGTTGAGAAGTAATCCTGAATTTTTCTATACTTTTTGAAAGCCTACAACAGTAAAAAAAAATTGCAGACAGAGAGAGCAAAAATATTTTTACCGCTTTTTGATTGCAGATTAATTTTATTTCATTTATAAAAACTACTTCACTTTATTTAATAGATTTGAAAGAATTGAAATTGTAATATTCTTCCCTCTTATTTTCATGTTGCAATATCGTGGTGCTTATTTTCCCTCAAGAGAAGTTGAGCAATAATAAGAAATAAAGGTTAAAGATTATTAAATGTGATTATACATCTTCTTCCTGAATTACGGCAATCTATTTTCATTTTCACGTTCTCCATGCCATTTAGCGAGACTTGACTTTGTTAGTAGGCGTATGCACGAGCGTAATAGGGAAACGATAAGATACAAAGTATGAAAAACGGGCATAGTGCGACGTCTTGATTTATCGCGTTTGTAAAATGTACACGGAGTCGTGCGGGAATATCGACATAACGTGATCGTGAAGATTGCGTGACGAGAGTTATTATCACACGATTTACAGTTTATCGCGTGTTTCATACGATTCACCTCGTGACTTGAATACGCGAAAACTTAATACAAGCTCGAAAATAATCGTTATTAAGTAACAAACTTCCCCCTGAGTAAATAATGTATCGGCGTTAAACGCTTTATAACATATACAAATAAATAAGCATATACATATATGTAATAAAAATTTTTATATTATATATAATATAAATTATTTATGTCGAGAATCAGCGTATCATTTTCATATCTGTATGTAATTTATTTCGTTCAATTTCATTTCGCTCATAATTTAAATTCAATCTGCAGGATTTATCACGTGAGTTATGTCTCGTGCACGTTATGTTTCAGAGCTCAGTTAACGTAAATTTCTCTGCACCCTATGAGATAGTCAGACAACATTTAGGTCATAGCTTGAGCTATTGCAGTAATACAAATAAACAGTCCATCGCTGCAACGTCTACAAGAGAATAAGAAAACGATGTGTCTCGAATCGGATACGACACGATGTTTGTTTAAGCGATGTAAGGAAGAGAGCTGCCTTAATCCGTTCAGTATCCAGAATTAGAATCAGTCGCACTTATTATTTGAAACTCTCGCAAATCATTTAAAATAAAGAATAAACCAATAAATAGAAAGAATTACATATAATTCAATAAAAATTTCGGTCCGTTTCTCTTGTTATTCCAGATTCCTTCAATATATCATCTCATTTTTCTCCTTAATCACAAATGAGGATAAAACATTTCCCAAAGTCATAGAACGACCGGGCTTTTCCCATCATGAGGTTAATACGATCGCTCGGTGGTCGTGCTTCTTCAGCAATGATTGCATCGTGGCATTCGAACGGCGGCGAATAACTCGCGCGGTGGTCGTGCTTCCACTGCGATAGCTCGTTGCATTTTGAACGGCGAGTATCTTGTACTTCTACTTCACTGACGGCCGTCGGTTATCCGTGGAGATCCGACTCGCACCTACGGGCTTCGGATCGCGTCAGAGAAGAGGCTGCTTTACATTGTGC
Source organism: Trachymyrmex septentrionalis (assembly GCF_001594115.1). Classification (NCBI taxonomy): domain Eukaryota; kingdom Metazoa; phylum Arthropoda; class Insecta; order Hymenoptera; family Formicidae; genus Trachymyrmex; species Trachymyrmex septentrionalis. The sequence continues at coordinate 35,830 of NW_017305664.1, forward strand.
GAGCCCTTATCTACCGTCTCAATCCTGCGCGAAAGGATCTCGAAAGTGCAACGCCGATATACTTGTACGGGTCGTAGAACTTAGAATTATGATATCTTGTCGCGACGCGCGCGGCAAACGTTCGCGTTGAATCCCGCAATATAAACGCCGTATAACTGTGAATTACGTTAAAATCACGATGTACGCAAAATTAAATCGAATCTTAGTTTCCAATCGGTTCGCCGTGTTTCGTTATTTTTGCAGTAGGCTGAACTGATCGAATTTATTAAAACAAAGTATCTGCATTTGTTTCTATCACGAGACATGCATGCGACTTTAACTTGTACGAATAAAATTTCTCGTGTTACATGTTTTCAAAATTAAGAAATTTTTCTCAGGTCACAATTATATAAGTGTCAATTAAATATATGTGTATTTCTAATCACGTTAAATTAAATTATATATTGTTATATATTTTCGTTAAAAAGCAAAAATTTTGTCTACTTACTTATAAGCATAATGTCATTAGACATATCACAAAATAAAAGTAAATAAATTAAAAACTAATATATATCAATAAAAATATAATTTTAATGTTTTTTTTCTGTATCCACGATAAAGTCGTTTAGTATTTGAAGGGGTAAACATTATTAGAAATCGTATACAGCAGATACAGCAGATACTAAATGCACGATTCAACGATGAGGATGATGATAAAGAATAGAATAAGAAAAAACTAATGAAGCGTGATCAGCATGATCCATTTTGCTCTGGAATAGTCGCGAGTTCGCGAGCTAAGATACTCTATCCTCTCGCGCCATCCCCAAGTCGCAGAACTGGTTTTACACACGGTCGATTCTGATACATAAAGGACGAACGGGGATGAGAGGAGACCGCGAATGGTTAAAGAGAGAGATATATCGATGATCCTTACAGGGAATCCTCCCTTCTTGCGATCCTAGCGATTCATCGCTCATCGTCTGATGAAAACGATGGATCTTTCTTGTGACATCCAAGTCTGTGTCACAGATAAACGGGCAACCTTTTATGTCTAAACAAAAAGTCAATCTAGTAGATCCTTATATCACGTATCCGTATATCTCCTTACGTTTTCTTTTTTATCATCTCTTTCATTTCCTTTCTATTTTCTTTTTATCCTTGTTTTTTTATTCTCATCCATAAATCCAGTCATTAAACAAATGTAGTATAGTTTATTACAATATTAAAGTAAATTCATCAATTATGATAATTCAGAATTACTGCTTCTCTTAATAATTTTATATCCGTTAAATAAGTAGAAAATTAATCATTTACAACATAAATTCAATATTTAAAAAATTGTAACAATCATCCATATTAATCTTACATTATACAAATAAAAAAATAAATATAAAATAATAAGTATAAATATAA
>NW_017305664.1:37321-75321 GCF_001594115.1 Trachymyrmex septentrionalis
TTATTTTATACTTATTATAAAATAATAAGTTTTATGAGCGTTCCTGCGGCATGACACAAGATGTCATTTTATGCATTCTAAATGTCGCTTTTGATATGCGTGATCTTGCGAAATCAGCTTTTTACGAATCGATTAATAGAAAATAATATTCGAATAAATTACATTGAGACACTAATACATGCTAGAATATTCTCTTTTGTATATAAACCCATCAGTAACGAGAAATTTATAATCTATTTATATTATACCTTATATCACACTCGTAAAGAAAAAAAGTAAATTATGTGTCATAAAAATACTTACAAATTCCACACAAACGATGTTTGTGAGATAAATATTAATAATTAAATGATGAAATATGCTAAATATGCATACCGAATATTAATAAGGAATAAGATATGTTGTAACAGTAATAAGTATTAGCAGTAGAAAATGCCAAAAATGTTGTATAAATGTTACGAGGATAATATATTATTTTAAACTACAATTTTATGATAATATTTGATATTTTTGTAAAAATATTAATAAGCTCATATTAATAAGCTAGTGTGGTAACAGCGTGTTCCATATTCACTTAAAGACAAAGCTTGTCAATATTTTAATAAAATATTAGCTCACAAATGCCATTAGTAAAAATTACTAATAAGACTTAAATAACAACAAGTGAATAGATATAATAATTTAAAACAATAATATTTTCGAGCATCAGAAATTTTAAAGTACTGTTACATATAGTAACAATAAACGAATGGTATTAGGAGTAAGATCAATTTTGCAACATTAGCAGAAACAAATTCGACATTCTCTTCGAACTTTAGCAAGCCACAAATATGTATGACTAATTGCAAGCAAATATCGGAGTAGGCAAGCAGGAAGGGACATGATATGATTCATGCGTTAGGTCTTTACAAACAACCTCGGAGAACTTAATCCTTATGCGAGACGAGAAGCTCTCCAGAGGCGTTGATACCGGTACTATCAATGACTTCTCGGCGTGACTCTTCATCGTCGCCCGGACAAAGTAGGTCTGCTGGCATTTATTTACGCCGCAACTTTTTCAAAACATACATTCTAACTTTCAATATACAGATTGCTTTTAACTTTCCCGGCATTAAATTTTTATATAGAGGAAATTATAAAAAATATGTAATAATAATTAACCGATAATTAATTGTGCTGTATGATCATTTAAAAAACTTCGCGTTTGCTGAATTTTGTCAAGTTTTATTGATGCATTAACGTAGATTCGCGTATTGAGTAGTACAGTAATTAGTTCAGACTGCAATATATCAAAATAATGTTAACATGATTTCATATTTGACTCGATGTTTACTTGACTGCACGCTGTTTCGAATGCATCAAAGAATTGATTCTTCGTCATATTTCAGGATCGCTTCTTGATCTCGTGCTGGCAACAAGCATTTCTACGACATTGAGGTCGGTTTTATCGCGCTCTATCGACTGCTCTATCGACGGAAGACCACCCACATAGTCAGTTTCCGGCATTAAACAGAGAAATATTTTCGTAACCGGCACGCATTGCCATGTTCGTCGTGTCGATTTTTCTCTCTTCCGCCCTCACTTTATTTCACGCACGAGTGAAGTGAAACGCTCTTATCAATGTACCGAACAGTGACAATAGCCTCTTACTATTTAATTGACTGTAATTGCTTTCGATTTCCTCGATTGTCAATTGTGCTCCTCACAACACAAGGATAGTTCGACGTATCGATGTATACGAGTGTACGTAATCAATCAGAATGATTGATTAGATCGACGGCGCCTATTTGCATATTTAAATCACGATCTGATCAATAAATGCTTCTCCTTTATGTCCCTGTTGATTATCTTTACTGATAGACTATGATAACTTCTCACTGTTTTATCGTATCAATACTAATACATTATTTATTTCTGAATCGGTAGTTACTTTGTCGATAAAAAATATTAAAAATTTAAAAAATGTTCTTATATTAAAATAAAATTAAATAACATCTTTTCTAAGTATCAAAGCAACGCAATAAATTCCGATAAGATAGTTAATTAGACATTTTATTTTTATTCAATAAAATTTTGTTTTTTTTTTTTAATATTCTAACAACTATTGACATTAGGAATTTATTTGTTATTTTATTTCGATTTATACCAAAGCTTTTACACATACAATTTTAACATAATACAAATAATATAATTTATGCGTGAATCATCTTAAAATTTTAACTTTCTGCTATTTCTAGAGAATCTGGATTAAAATAAATTTCTTTGAACTCTATAAAGAATTATTACACCTCGTATTCTATCGTCGGTAATCCTGGTTAACGGAGGTCGTCTTTAGGGCCGTCCCTCGTTGAAGGGACAGCCGATAAGCCGCGGGCTCGATTTCAAAGAAGCGCGCTACAGCATAACCATAATTCCTCGAGAAATATGACCCAATGACATAATAAGTACCGGTCATTACCGCGCGCGTAATCGGCCCCGGCAGGCGGTAAGAAAATTAAATTCCCACGCGCAATTGCCTTCGCGCCGTTAACGTTTTCTGTCCGCGTTAGAAGGTCGCTTGAGTGAATTTGCAGCTACGCTTTAGCCACTCTTTTCTGCGCGGATACTGAAAGATAAAACAAGAAAATTTCCGTCAACGCTGTTATTTGAATTTTTTAAATAGACCTTGAAACACCGTGGAACGAAGCCGCATATTTTTTTTTTTAGTACTTGCGCGCAAAGACTCCCGCTTTCCTATTTCCCTCACAACGATACAAACATATTACCGCTGCTCCTTGCGGCACTCGTACTCCGAGGAATAAAGCCCGGATCGCGCATAAATATTTCACACATCACCCATCGAGATATACAGTCGTTTAGAGGCGCGCGAGGAGAAGAGCGCTCCCGGCAACTTGGGGTTGGCTCGCGGAAAGTTTCGTGCGATTTTACGTTGCGTCATAAATGCGGGATGTAAATCATGCAGGGGACACGAGTGACTCCGCGGCGGTACGTAAAAGTTGAAGGATCAAGAAGAAAGCGAAGAGGAGTCAGAGGATCATCGACAACGTAATTAATCCTGTACATCGGAAATGTCTAACAATTATTTCTTTTCCTATTTTTTCTTCTTTTTTTTTTCGACACGTCAGATATTACATAAAATCAAAAGATCTCGTATGAAAGTTGTGAAAGTTTATAATATTTATAGAGTCTATAAAATACATAATAGAAAAATGACGCCATCAAAGATCATTACATTTCAATTTATCATATGTCCGTGAAATTTAATACTTAAATTTTATTAACAACTAAACATGTTTAAAAAATTAAGAATTTTAAATAATTTTACTTCTCTTCAACTAATAAATTATGATATTTTATTATAAATTATGATATTTATATTAATTTTTCAGAATAAAAATAAAGCTTTGATAAACTTGGTTGATGATAGTTACATCCGTTTTCTATTATTAATGACTTATAGTTTGTAAAAGATAGTAGCCTGAACAAAGAACGTACTTCCGTTGAATGATTGGAGTATATCACATAAAATATATGAAGCTTTTCGGAAGAGCAGCCACACGTGCTGACCACGTGTTTCGTTGGAAGCCTGGCAGTAAAGTAGTCATAGCTCGCTCATCATCACGAACAAAGGAAGACGCGTCGTCACTCCTTCATAATAAATTTCATGAAACGGTCGCTTTCGTGTCGATAATTAACGATCTAAACAACGGTTGTTCTTAATGATCGATAATAATCATTACATTCCTTGTATCAGCCACTGAAAATCGAAAAGCCTCTGCTACGTGTCTTGTTAACGATAAACCAACAAACATCGATTAGTTTCCAAAAATCATAGACGAAATCTTATCGGAGCTGATAGGCTGCGTTTTAAACACGTGTACATACTACATACCACGAAGAGCAAAAATATCCGTGTGATTCGTCATTCTTGGAAGGAGGAGCGATATTTAATTGAACGTGATAAACGTCATTCACGACACAGCAGGGTATCTCATCTCTCTGCGTTCTGACTGATACAATAAGGTAGCGTTTATTTACAGTCTCATGATCAATCAATAATATGACCCTCGAATCGTGATAAAAAAAAAATGCAGTTTCCACGCAGTTTTTCAAGCCTCTAAATACGTCTATTCGCGTTGTTTGAAATCATGAAAAATTTTTGAACTTAAAAAAAATAAATATACAGACGTTGAAGAGAGAGAAAGAGTAGATTCTGAGTGTATATGAAAAGTATAAGCAAAGTGAAAAGACTTAATATGTTATTTACAAAAAATAATAAAAACGGAGATAGAAATTCGAAACAGAGGTTCTTTTTATTAACATATATCTTATGTAGAGATATTTTATCCTTTTTAATAATAACTGTGTTGTTAGTGTCCAATTATGTAAAATACAGAGTTTAAGCAAACAGAAAGCTACTTCTCTGTTGTGATTCGCCTGGCAGAAATAACTCGCCCTCCCGCTTTGAATTAAGAAATCGAGCGTTGCCATTGTCGACGTAATGCAGAGAGCTTTGTGTTTCGCAATTGCATTACGTCTATTTACGACGCGATAACTGCTCGCTTTATGTAAATTGCCGCGTTGCAATTTCTGCAAGAAATGCGAACATAGCAACGCTATACATAAGAATTCTTCACTATTATCGCTTAGATTTTCATTAAGCATCATAAATAATATAAATTGCAATTCTTTTTACAAGTAGATTACTGTAGAAAACGTATAATTAATTTTAATTAATTAACGTACAATTTTTTTTTTTTTTAAACACATAGTAATATTCTTTATATTGCATTTTTTTTTCGAAAAATTGTATCTTATAAATTGATTTGCAAAGTATAAACATCTTATCATAATCGATTCTTCGATATAAACAACGTGATTTTTTAATTATTTATTTGTAGCTTATTTAATTATGTATTACAGTTTATACAGTTAAAATAATAATTTCTGAAAATATTTTAATTGCTTAATTTTATTATTAAATATTATTTTAATTACGTCAAATTAACAGCATATAACAATATCGGCCATCTTATTCATCATTAGTCATCACACGCACTGTAAAATAAATTAAAACTACTAAAATATTTGTGTTATTATTCCGAGAAACGCACATCAAAAAATGATTGCGTTCAGCAAAAAAAAAATTAGCTTTACAATTGTTAAGATTTTTTAATATGATTAGTTCTTATTATTAATAGCTCACTGAATCTAAATAATAAATTATATTAAAGAATCTTACAACAGTTGCGAAGCTCCTTTTTGCTAAACGCTATTATACTGCATTAATCACGTACGAAATAACAACACAATCACTTCTTTTCGTTCACGCCTAATTTATGAAGTAAGCGTAAATAAACACGCTTCTTTTAATGTGCGTTCGAGGCATTTAATTTTCAGCTATATATTGCAGTATTCATTCAGAATCATTCACCAGAAGTGTTGAATGAAAAGACTTCGATTATAAAGTATCATCATCTGATTTCATTAACACGATTTCTTCGCTTTCTATGAGATCATAAAGCGAATAAATCCATATTCCAAACAAATTAATCATCGAACAAGATCGAGATTTAAATACAATTTCGCCTTGCAAAACACAGAGATAATAAAAAATATTAAACTGTTCAAACATTACTCGCAGCAAAGTTAAACAATTAGAATCATAAGTTTGAATATTCTAAACATGTTGCATCACACTACTTTGCAAACGAACAAACGAGGAAACGTGAGAAAATAAGAGAAAAAAATTGTCTTCTCGAAGCAGGTAGCACGGTACTAGACACGCAGAGATTTAATCGAGACGGGACATTCCACGAGGATGATGATTTCACGGTGATGTCACCGCGGCATCGAGCGGAATCGTAATCAGGATTTCGCCTTCAAGGATGGACGCGCAGATGGACCGGCCGAGCGAGTTGCCACGCCGGCGTGGCAGATACCGATCGTCACTATGATAAATCGAACGAATCATCGCCCCGTACTCGCGTCGCGACGCTACGCTGTGGTATGCTCGCGCTTCGATCCGAGATGTAGAAATACGCATACACACTACCGGCTAGGCAGCTCCTGTAAACAATGAATCTTCAACACACTTCCATAAAGCGTGATTTACACGTGGCGACTTTTATTCGCTAGAAGCCGCGTCTAGTAACGTCATTAATTCGCCAGTGAATTCTCTCGAACTCTGCAGCTATTCGTTTGAAGCAAGCTTCTTAATTCGTTCGCGAATTCGCTGATGAAAGCTTCTTGTACACGCTTGGTTTTTATTCGCTAGCGACTAAAATTTTGAAGTCGCAGCGTTAAGTTGATCGCAGCGAGTGTTCAAGCGAATAGTTGGTCACAAAGCACAACAGCGGCTCGAAGTCGATTCGATGACATGATTATTCTCTGATGCTTATGGTCTGAGTGGCCGAGACGTTCCGGAAAAATTCGTCTTTTCACGCTGACGACTTAAAAATTCACTCTGGAAGAGCAGCAAAAAGATAGCGACAAGATAGCGACAAGCTAGCGACAAGCATCGAAAGCGGTACTCGTCGCGACTATACTCGTACGCTATAAGAACAAACCCGCGTCTAGAAGTTTTTAGTAGCGAATTCGCTATGACGTCACTAGACGCGGCTTCTAGCGATTAAAAGTCGCCCCGTGTAAATTATGCTTTACGCAGCCGTTAATTCGCTGCGCAGATTCACGTCGATCGGATATCGCGTTTAATTGGATGATCGTTTTAGATACCGAACTCGATGGCAAGGATTAGATATAGCGGCAAAACGAAGAAAACTCTTATCAGCTGCGTGATTTACAATTTTGCGCCTAGTCCACTCCAACCTAATAGCGACCTCAATTGGATACACTCAGTGTACTGATGCATATTAAAGTTATACATAAATTAATGTAAACATATACGATTATTATAGATGATATTAGTGGTATAGAAATCGGTTAAACTGTGAAATATACTTTATTGTGCTGTTAGGTAAAATACAATGAGTGCCAAAAGTATTCATGCGCGCGTACGAGAAAGATATCTTAAAAAAAAAAGTTTATTTTTTTTGAAAATAATTGTTAAATAACAATTTATTATAATAAAGAATAAGATAGACTGTATATTTCTCAAACTTTATTTTACCTAAAGAATATGTGTGTAATAATTGAAATATATTATTAAAAAAAAAGCGAAAACGCAAAAATGTGCATAAAAGTATTTGTCGAGAAATTTAGCTTTTAAGATCAAGAAACAGAAAAATCTTTTGATTTATATTAAGATGTATATTCATTGTATAAAATTGTATGTAGTTTATCATTCAAAATATTTGCATTTCACTTTTACACTCAGATTAAATCATATATAATGGCTAATATGCACCAGTACGCATTAGTGTGTCCAATCGAATTAGCTATAAGTTTCGCATTCATAATAAATAACCGAAAACACTCTTATCAACTGCATAATTTACGAATAATTTTATGATTAATTCCACCCTGATCTAAGTTTCGTGTTTCTTTCTCACAATAAATAACACCAAAATTATACGTTCAATAATCGCTTTCTAAATTCTTTTCGGCCGATTATTCTTCCACCGGTCGTTATGTGTAATAAATCGACTTTTCGATTGACGTTACAACGCGCATTGCGCGCGTGTTGAGAAGAAGGAAAAAAAACAGAGTGTCGAGTTATGTATTTTATTGTCAGACCTCAACGTCAACCAGTTGTCATAATCCTATGCGATGTATGCGACTATTCGAATTCATATTTAAAATTTAAATAGGTGCTCTAATAAAATGCAATTTGTACCTACCGACGAGAATTTCTATTGCGCATTGGAGCGCAATAGAAATTTCTCCGCGATAAAAATGTCTTGTTACTTGTCAGCAATTATGGTACAAATGTCAATTAATCGAAGCTTAATGATATGTGAGAACAAAATGTAAAATGACATTCAAGATTTTTCAGTACTTTGAAAATAAATCGAATAAATCTTAGTGTCTATTATTTTTCTTCGTATGATGATCAGTCGTATACGTTTAAATTTTATAAAAAAATTTGAAAATACTTATCAAAAATCAAATAAAAAGGGGAAAATTTTTTAAGTCCAATTCGAACAATTTTCAATATTTTAAATAATTTTTTGGAATACTTTTCAATACTAGGTTGTCAACAGTTTTGAATCATCTTTTAAAGAAACGATTATTGATCATTGTCATTATTTATGAATAAATCTGTATATAAAAAAACCGTTTTTTGAAAGATATGATTTAGAGCTTTCTTGACAGCTTAGTATTTAAAAAATACCTGTTTAAGGCTCCGATTGAACTGTACGCCAAATTTTACTTTATATTAAAACATTAATTACAGAGAAGTTTGAAGTTGAGGTGACAATTACTATCAGAGCTGGAAATAAAAACTGGTAAAAGAAAACGGATTTTCGGATAGACATAGTGACCCCTCCTCCAGCTATGATAACAATTGTCAATTACCTCAACCTGAAACTTCTTTGTAATTAATATTTCATTGTAGGGTATCATTTGGCGCACAGTTCAATCCAAAAAGTAAAGACCCAAAGAACGGGCGAAAATAATCACTCTTTTTTTCCGCAATTTTCCAAGAATTGGAATTTCCATCGTCATTAGCAGACATTAAGTACAATCATAATATAAGAATACAAGATATTCCACTCTCGAGATGCGCAGTTGATGACCAATCAGAAAATCAGCACAAAATGTTTTAAGCTAATATAGAGAGTCGCTATTAGAAATTATCACTAATAAGAAATTTGTTCCAAAATTATATTCGACCGCCATTACGTGCAATGAACACCTTATATTTTTACATGATCTCTTCAACAAATCTTTTTTTTTTATTTCTGCACTAAAATCCTCTTTCTCGCTTTTGTCAGATATCAAACATATACCTAACTCACTTTAAGTTCCAAAAATGTACCAAAAGTCTAGTTTAACCGCAGAAAACGGACTACACGGGTACAATATATATAACTTTCGAAAGTGAAGTACTTACTGACCTGAGGATCTCAACGGACATTCAGGAGCGCGCCGATGACGATGCGACGGCGTGCATCCACGTGTTCCAGGCAACGTAGTTGAAATTTACTCGTATACAAACGTCGACACAGCGAACACTAACGAACACAAGAAACCACCGACCACCGCGGCAGCGCGGCGTCTCTTTCACGATCCCGCGATTATATCACTGCGCGGTCACGTCGCCTTCCTCTCTCGGAGCCGGGTTGCGTTTCCGGCGCTTCACTTTTCCGCGAAACGTCGAGCGGCTTCACTTCCGCGAAATTCCGAACGACCACGATTTTGTCGCGCGAGTTAACGCGATAACGTCACGTCTCCTCAGCTCCGATTCGTTATTTTACTCCGTGAAACATATCGCGCGAACTGTCGTTCGATTTCACTGTCGGCGAAGGTCTGAAGTTGCAACGCTTCCGATCACAGCGAACTTCGCAGCGAACGCGAACAGTTTAATTTGTACATAGTTCAATTCGGTCGTAGAGGTCGGATTTTCACCCCGTCACGTTCTACGTATTTCGACGATTCTTCGTATCTTGATGTTTTTTTACTCCACGTAGCACAAGGTCTTTTTTTTAATACACAAACTTGAAAAGAGAGAGCAATCGAATTCTGTGGCGTTACGTACCTTGTCACGTGGCCGTCAACTGTTACCCGCCGCACTTGTTGATTGTCGTCGCCATGGATACGAGTGCCTCGTCGACAGAGAACGTTCCCGCGAAATTCCGATACGCGTACGGATCCACCTACACGAGGTCAATACACGTAAGTCCAATAATCTCGCACGTAACGAAGGACTCCCGGCACGTCGGACCACACAAACGAGACACTCACTTCCGTTTGAAACGCGCCGGAATTGCCACGCACGAGAGACGAATCTCGCGGGAGAGCAACCGCCGCGCCGATTTGTTGGCGCTTCCTCTCGTCGAATTTACGTGGCGATCTTGCTGTCACGATGGAAAAGCGAAGGACGCGAAGGTGTCGCACAATCACTAGATTGAGGAAAACTCTTTCCGAGCAACGGCTCGACGCGACGCGACGACGCGACGCACCGCCTACGCGCGCGCGAGCGATGCGTTCAAATCGAATTAGCGCCACGAAATGCGGCAACCGACTCCCGCGACCGCCACGGCGAGACTGAGCGACAGCGGCATGCGCATGCTCGGCACGCTTACTGCTCCGAACTGAGCCAGTCACGAAATCGTCCCCTCTCAGTTGCTCCCGCGACTGCAGAGTCCCGCGACGTACGGCGTCGCGCACCGTGCCTCTCTCACTTCCGACCTGTCTCCCTCGCACGTCGCACGTCGCCCGACTCCGCTCAGCCGCTGTTCTCCCCCGTCTCACCCCACTCTCACTATCCCCACTATCTGCGCTTCATTGAGAATCCTTATCTCCGATTCTTCCTAACGTCGATTGCTTACATCAGAGGTTCCCAAACGTCTCGTTGCAGTCACACACACACATACGTCGTCTTTTGTTTACTTACGAAATCAACGCGTATTTAAGTCCGTAGGTAACTTAAGAGTAAACTCTGGAAGTTCAGAGTTTAGACTTGAGATTTGAGAATATGCAGAGAAAATCGAACGTGTATCCCACATCCACGTCGTGTCTTAATAAAATGTTTTAAGGGTGAGAGTACATTTGAAAATGTGATATCAATTCTTTTTATTAAAAAAAATAAATATTATTTTTTTGCACATTTTGTGTTATATAATTGAGTTTTAGACATTTCCAGAAAAAGAAAGATATCTATTTAGTGTAATTTATATATAGTGTTTGTTTGTTGCGATTTAAATAATTAGAAGCGGATAACAATAACTGAATAAATTCGATTTGTTAGCACTATTTTATTTTTAATTATAACATAAAAAGTTGTAAACAAAAAAATAATTATTGCAAGGAATGTGAAATTGTATCATTATAATACCGAAACCTTCGAAATATTTTTCTGTAAAATTATATTTTTTTATTTAATTGTTCAATAAAAAATACATAATTTTATTAAACGTTTTGAAAAATAAAAGTTACGAAAATAAATAATTTTTTAAAATTATAATTAAAGCTTAGAAAAAAATTATTTAGAAAAGAATATTAATCGAAATGTAATTACAAAAAAAAATTTGTTAAAACAATTCGAATATGTCAATCCAATATTGAAAAAAAAAAGAGCATAAAAAGAGAATTTTTTTGTTCTATAATTTGTTCGTAACTGTGTAATCTTTCTGTATAAACAGGCATTTTTTTACGAGAAGAGATGAATCTTTCATAAGTCATCGTAATTTTTATTAAATTATCTGATCAGATAAAATCTGATCAATTTGATACAATATTTTTTTTATTTCTATCTTTTTTATTTAGGAATTGCATTTCTTTTCACGCCATATCTTTTTCTTTGAATGCTCTATGTAAAGTTAGATATACAATGTTATCTTTCTCTCTCTTTCACGCCTAACTCGAATATGATTAGCCCGCCGTCTCGTCAACGTGTGTGCACCTCGTTCTCTCAGCTGTTCCACGTGGAGGCACGCACGTGCGTGTGCACGCGTGGGCGTCCGTCGCGCCGTAGGCGCCGGTCCTCAGTTTTCACGGAATAATCAGCAGAGATGTAGGAGTCTAATTACGCGTGCGTGCCTACCGATTATTCGCCGCACAGTCGGAAATTTTTCTGACTACGATACAATATCGGCTAACTACGTCATGAATAATTCATTCGAGAAACAATTATTATTATTACACCCTTAACTCTGTTTTGTAATGTCTTTCATCTAAGTACTAAATATTTTTGCCGACGGACCGTTTCGATAATTCTCTCACAAGATAATAACATCTTAAAACATTTTTCTTCTTTGAAAAGAAACGCTGTATAGGATCCATCCATCCTTTTTTCACTAGATACTATTCTCTTTTTTGAAGGGGTCTTGGAATGTCGGAGGAATTTTCCGAAGACGTTTGGAATAATTGTGTGTGTCTAAAGTTTCAAAGAACCTTCTAAACATTTTACTTTGACTCCTCTTATACTACTTTGTATTAGTTTCGTTGTATTAGTTAAGTAGTAATTCTTAAGCTGTAAAAATTGATCAATCGCAGTGATCAATCAAACGTGAGAAAAATAATCGACTATGATTTGTTAATTTGTTTTGTAAAAGCATCACTAGTAATTCAGGATTGCGTTTTAAAACTCCTTTTTAGTGAAGGAAAAATTCCTTTTTAGTGGGCAGTTTAAAGGACTCCACATATATATGTATACACACATACATATATATTATATAAATTTACACAGAATTATCTTGGCACTTAAGATCCAGTTTGACTGTTCAAAGCGGTTATTCCTTGTTAGTTATGTATTCACATGTACTAAGACATTCCATGTTTAATATTGTAAGTTAGTATTATTAATGAACAACTAGAATTATTCATTCACTGTTCTGACCAATTTTATTAACCTATACGCGTTTAATATACAAAGAATACCGAGATTGTAAGCAAAATATGTGGTTTTTTATTTGAAAGTTGTAGTTTTGCAAATTTTGATATGGCAACTCAAGCTGTATACAATTTTATAATTACGAATCAATTGTGATTGAAAATATTAATATCTTTTTTATTTAAATGTTGTTATTAATGTAAAATATTATATAAAATAATATGAAATCTCGTATAGATATATAATCAATTAAATTAATTATCAAATAAGTAAGGAAAATGCCAATACTATCGAGGTTAGATCTTAGAAATGATTGTCTAATAATATTTTTAAATGTAAATTCTAAAAATTTGTCATACATATAAACTGTGCACTGATTAGGTCTCGAAATTGAAATGCAATCATATAAACTGAAGCTGAAATAATATCACAATTAAATTGATGTTGATTTTTTTCGATAATTGTAATATTATCGATACTATTTGTGCAGAAAATATTCCAATCAGGATTTTATAGGACTATATTGGCCCTTGTCTTAGTTATTTAATCTGTTTATATAAACAGTCTATATTATCTTATTATTAAATTAAATTATGAAACATTGATATACATTTTTTATCATGTTCTTTTTCTTTGTTGTTGATTAAGTCATTATTATTAGATTTATAATAGCTTTCGTTACTTCAAGAATGAAGATTCTTAATTATATCGCAATTCAAAAATTATGGCGTTTGTCTTGACAAAACCAATTTTTGTGCGATATCCTCAGGCGGACCTCGACGTGACAGGCCAAAATTTATCGCGACAGGACTGATCGATGGAATGCAACGAAGCACCTCCGTACAGAATGTCCGCTTCAACCACGGGTCCGGTGCGAATGCGGCGCGTCCTTGAAACCAAGGATCCCGTGCCATTAATTCCGCGGAGGATGTTCCGCGGGAGAGAACATTCGTCCTCGCGAAACTCAGCTGTTTCTTACGGAACGTACGAGCATGTTGAAGAGCATGTGTGGATACACGTTCCCGACTATCTTGAGTGAATAGTGCCAGCCACTACGTCGCCTCATAGTTTGTTACTCTGAAAGATCTCTCTCCCACCGTCGTAAAATCTACGAGGAAAGCCGTCGGTCCGTCCGTTACATCTTAAATTTACGCGCGACTCGGTACAAAGAATGTTTATTAAACTCTATTTTATATGTATATGCTGGAACAAAAAATACAAAGTAAGAGAGAAATAGTTTTTCTTCGAAATATTTAAATTTGTAGAACGCAATCAATCTTAAAATCCTAGATTAATCCTTAATTTCAAGATTCTCCAATAAAATAAAAAAAAAACGACTCTCTAATATATCAAATATTAAAATTTTTCAAAAGAATAACACAAAAATTACGGAAAATTAAGTTCAGTAATAAAATTGTTTGTTATATAAATATTTTTTAATTTATTATTTCAAGCATTAATTTTTTTTATTATATATTTATACTAATTTTGTGAAATTATATGAAAATTATTATGTATTAAAATATGTATTTTGTAACACCGTGTCATTGTCCTCTGTGTCGAGTCATAATGCACGGGACTTGCAAAATCGATAATCGACGAACAGGAAGAAGTTCGTGCATACATCGCAGCCGGTATGCCCGCCGCATGCCAACGAGATTACCCTATTATTACTTCATCTAGTCCAAGATGGTGCTAGCCCGTGGCTTTCCGTGCTTTGGGTACGTTAAGATAATCAGCTATTTACCGCGCAGGTTGTTCAACCCTTCTGCTAAGAACAGAGCGTGATTCTTTACACGCCTACGCTATAGCGATTGTAAATATTCACTTAAACGGAAACCCACGGTAGTTGAGTGTTAATCTCAATAATTCTTTAGAGAGTTATCAGGAACCTTCTTTTTGCTTTTTCAATTCAATCATTACAGATACAAGAATGCTAAGTCAATAACATTTTTTTTAGAAAATTTTTTAGGAAAAAGGTTTGAAGTAATAAGCTAACGAATAAATTCTTGATTCATTGGATAAACGAGACATTCAGATAATAATTGGAATATCTCGGTCGAACGATAATAATTGGCATTGTACAACTCTTTTTCTGGAAGTCGGCGGCGTTGCGTGTCACAAGAGAGTGCGGCGGCATCTTTGCGGCACATCGCGCGTTTCAACGTTAATTCGTCGAGGGAAATACCACGAGCGCCCGCATGCCTTTCCATTAATCTCAATTACGACGCAATTAAAAGCAGTTAACGAAAGTGGGGTCATGAACCGGCAACGTGCCCACCTTCGTAACCGGGTTCTTTCATTCTTGCTTTCATAAGTGCTTTACGCGCGTTATTTATAATTAAGAATATATTTCAAAGAAATTTATAAAATATGAAATTTATTCGTATTATTTTAACGTTAGTTCAGACATTTCAGTATGTATATTATATCATGTGTGTAAAATTGCGAAGGACAATTATATACATATCTTTTAAGGATAATTTTATAAGTATACGATAAGAAATAATTTAAATAATAATTGTGCTAATAATTTTATGATTATAAAATAAAAAAATTAATGTAAGTGTTATTACTTTTGTTCCTAATTGTTGAACAAAAATAATAACACGTTATATTTATTTATTAGTTATAAAATTATCCTTAAAAAATACATTATAATTATTCTTTACAATTTTATACACGCATGATATACAGTGAGAACAAATAGTTTTCGTACAAAGGAATTTGTTATAAAAAAAAGTTTTATTTGTAGAAAATAAACATTAATTAGCAATGAATACATTCTGTTCTAACATAAACAAACGAGCTTCGTACGTATTTCTGATTAGAAGCCAAATTTCTCGTTGAATACTTTTTGAATTCAAATAATACAATTTTTAATTTTTGCTTATTTTTCGGATGATATATTTTGTATAATTAATATACATCTTTTTGGTACATATAATTTTAAGAAACATATAGTCTATTTTATTCTTTATGAATAAATTGTTAATTATCCAACAAGAAATGATCGTCAATTAAACGTCCAATCGATGTCGAATTGATGTTGAAGTAATCGTATTTATATTGATTTAACATCAATTCGATGATTCATTTCTCGCTGTGGATATTTATTTTTTAAAAATAAAGTTTTTTTTTTTAAATATTTTCTCTGTACGAATACTTTTTGCACTCACTGTATATGTTTACTAAAATGTTTTAACTGAACTAGTTATGGAAATGTTTACTATTCATTCTAATAAATAATAAAATAAAGAACAGAGCTCACAATTCATGGAATTAGGGATTGATGTTTCGAAATGCCGTGTAGATGCCATGGACAATACTTTCTGAGCCGCGAGTTATGATATATGTGTTTTCGTGTTCGAATTCATCAAGGCGCATTAGAGGGACCCGGAATATCTCGCAACGTCGATTTCATTTGCATTCCTTTTCTCACCAAGGCCGCATCGGGCCCATGGGACCCATAGCTCCGGGGGTTCTCGCTTGGTTGTTTCGCGCCTCTCGTCTATGGCTTTCGTTCTCGCGCGAGGCGGTGCGTATTAAAGGTCCACCTCGATAATAATGACAAACGTTCGTCCTCGCGACGAGAATTATTCGTTTCGCGATCGTCCCGTCGAGGGCCTCCACGGAAATGCGGGTGTTAAATCAACGACTGGCACGAACTTAACTTATCTCGTTATCGCCCTTACGTTCTACGCACTGTGCGACACGCGAGATTTACTTAACAATGATGGCGATGTTTCCGAAAGGCAAGTGCGAGGATCGTTATTCACCAAAAATAATCAGTGTTCCGTAATCCATACAGACTCGTTACAATCTTTAATCAATCTTTAAATTAAGACAAATTATGCATTAGAATTAAAAACGAATATTAGTATAAAATAAAAGTTTAAAAAAATATATTATATATTACAATATAGAAATTTTTCATATAAAATATTTTTACAGAAAATATAATACAAAGGAATTATTTAAATTTTAGGGAGTTTTTAATTTAGAATTCTTTATAAATGTCATTCTGTAATTAGATATTAATTAAATACAATAATTAACGTTTTAATAATTAATAAATTGAACGTAGGAAAAATTAATTCTATTCTTTTGTGAATACGCGCACGCGCTAATTCTTGTCAGTTTATACTGTTGCTCGACAAAGGTCAGTTTTTTCTTGACAAATGCAAGCCAAGTTCCTACCTGATTTGCATCATTTAGTTTTTCTTTTTTTTTAGTTTTTATCAAAAAGAACTGTTTAGAAACGATCTTCTAGTAAAAGGAAATAAAGCCCGTGTGGTATTCTCAAATGGATGTTTTTAAAGGTCTTTTTGTGACTTGTTTCAGTTTGTATGATAAATTCAACAGTTTTCTTGCGCACTAGAATTTCTCTGAAGAGATAAAAGTGGAAGCAATCCTATATTCTTGCGGCACTTTCAATAACAGTATAATACTTATAAAATATTCACATATATTATACAAAGAAAATAATATTTTGATTTCTAAATTACGAAAATGAAATTTAATGAAACATAAATATTCCTACAAAATTTATTATTAATATAAAATGAATGATTATAGCTAATTTTATTTAATAAAATGTATTCTAGCGGATTTTTTTAATGCGTTTCCAAGTTGTATTCTTTAGTAATAACACATCGCGATTTGTTCTCTATCATATTCTGCGTGGCATCGGATTTCGATACCACGAACAAATAATGAAATTCAAGATGTTTCAGCCCAATGCGCGTTACATCGGAAATCCCTCATTGTTACTGTGACGCGCATGTTCGATGGTTGTGTGTATCCTTTCGCCCTTTCGTTTAGAAGATCGGATATCCAACCGGTTCGCACGTAAAACGATTCCTTTTATTTCGATTTTTCATCGCTCGTCTTGTCGTTCTCGCTTTTCTTATGCTAATACTGAAGAGTAAATGCTGATAAACTGTCATGACAAATGATATAAAATTCTAATTAACATTAACTGACGTTTGTCATTTTACCTAGGTAGACAGATACTTTTTAAGCGTAACATTTCTAATTTATTCATAAAAAAATTCATCTTTAATCAACCAATTGTTTGTAACGAATCTAATTAGCTTTGCCATTAAACTATTTCTTGATTCATTGACAGCTACTCTAATTACGTCGATGAGTCAAGTGTGATACGCGTTATGAGATATTTTACTGCGAACGCCGCAACACATTGCATCTTATCAATGGTTTATCAGCATAAACAAAAGCTGTATGTATTACAATACCGACGCACGGCGCTTCAGCTCATTTCAAGATGATAATTGATAACACGTAAGTAGTACCGTGGGACAGCTTTCAACGGCTGCAGCTTCAAACGCGGTTTAAAAATCACGACTGTTTTTTAGATTACAAAGCACCACGTAATCCTACGATTATTACCTTTATTATTATTTATTTTTGTTTTTAAATAATACTTTACCTCGTTACTTTGACTGAACGTTACTTCACACACAGAAAAATACATACACAAGTAAAAAATACTTGTTTCAAGTATTTCAACAATTTATGTATCCGCAAATCTATCGTTCATCACAAGCATAAAATTTATTCAAAATATATTCTGAATCCTAGTAAGTTTAATACTTTAATCAAGATTATTGAATTAAAACAAATTTAATTTACTTATTATATAAAGTTATTTCTTTAATAAATTTTATTATATTCTTAAAAAAAAATAAATAAAAAAGAAAATAAATTGAGTAATCACTCTACTTATTGTTAGCAATAGAAAGATATTATTCTGTATGTATTTTTCATTACTATATAACAATTCGAATTATTTGTTAAAAATAATTGTTGACGTCACACCGAAAGAATTATCTTGAAAATAGCCTGAAAATATCAGACGTTCTTTCAATAAAAGATTTTCTGATTTGAAATAGATTTTTTGGAGACTTTAGGGATTAACGGGACAAAAATCCGAAGCCTTTTAAAGTTTGGAGACCGAGTTTGATCTCCGAACCTTTAAGAATCGTTTTTGCATCGTTAATCAGAATTAATCTTCGAAGAATCGACTTCAAGTTAGAAAATCTGAAAGAACATCCGATATTTTTGGGATAATCTATATAAAGCGCAGCGGGACGGACAGTGATTTCCGTCTGACAAAAGGTTCAGCGACAAGACATCGAACCGGTCCGCAAATATTTTCCACGTGGTAGTTAAGGTCTCCTCTTTGCGGACATAAACTCGTTGGCTTGCGCATACGTCCGCATGCGTGGTGCAGCATCTATACGGGCGCGTGCAGTTCGTCTGGGTATGTTAGAGAAACTAGGTAGCCTTGAAGGGGACCTCCGTTTTCTGCCCGCGAATTCTAACCATCTGCGTGTCTCATCGCTTTTATTTAAGAGGCGATGGGCGACGTCATTAATTTGCATAGCCGGCGCGCCTATCGCGGTGACCTTGTTTGCTGTGTCATCGTTTTCGTGCCGGACTTCGAGATGTATGGGGTGGTACGCAAGTGTTTTAAAGCCTTTCGACAAAAATTACAAACTACAATATTTTTCGATAATATCTTCCAATTATTTCTAGGAGCGTTCATAGCATTTTTACATTCTTAATAAAAATTAATAATTGCTAAGTACATTGTTATTTAAATGAAACTCCTCTATGAAGAATGGTTATTAATTCGAAGAACATTAATTCCGAATAACATGAACTACTGGGATGAAGAAATAAGAATAGAAATAAGGAATGCGGGTTAATAAGAAATTAGTAATTTATAGTTCACTTTTTTTTAGTTCACTTAAGTTGTTATAATTAAAAGCACGTCGTAAGTGCCGTGTGCTCGAAATACGTGACTCGCATAAATTTATTAAGTTGTAAAAATAACATTCTCTTTACTATGTATACATATAAGGAGTGGCTTTTATAAACGCAAGCAACACTGTTTAGATTTGAAAAGTGTTAATTATGTTGATTGCTTATTCTTGTTTAAAGTAACATCTTGTTTGTTATTATATTGCTTCAAAAATTTTGCGAAATTTTTTAAAATCGCCATAGGTCGCTCGATCAATCATATTACATTAATTTTTATTTATTATGGATATTATTTCGAAAATTTAATGGACATTCTCGTTGAGGATAACGATTATTATGGCGTTTCTCGCCACATATAACCACGAATAGCTTTGCGCAGAAAAAGATAGAGATTAGGATGCAAAGATGTCGTAAAGAAAGCCTAAGTAGTCCCAAGATACGATTCCATCATGCTTTTATCTGCCGCACATTCCACGGCCGAAATATTTTCAGCACGTGCATAAAAGATTTTTCGCGATAAATCCTCCTTATCTTTAGTACAATTTTTTAAGTAATTACCACTGCATTTTCTTATTCAATTGTTGAATTATTAAATATTGTAATTATATAATTTTTAATTCTAATAAAAAAGTTTTCAATTTTTACAATTTTTTCTGAGTATTTTAATCATATTTGTAAGTCAGGTAAATATATGTATAATCTCATGTAGTATCTTAATATATTACATCTTTAATTATTCTAACATAATATTTTGTTTAATATTTGTTCAAATAATCATTTATCGTCTCTAAAGCATAAAAGAAAAAAGTCTAAACAGCTTGCATTACCTGGAATTACAATAATAGAAAATTGTTCAGATCTTAATATAATAGATGCTTTCATAATGTTATTTATTTCTTAATTTATTAAAAAATTAAGCAAATAATAAGTATTAAATAAACTTTTTTTTTGGACTCTTGTGTGTGCAGTAATTCATCATAAAATAAGTGAAGTGGCAGAGAGAGTAGCAGGGAGCAAAGATGTAAATACTTTATCACCTCGTTACGAGAAATGACTCTCGTAGGGTTGGAGTGTTTCGGCAACGGAAAGTGTTTTCCAGGCATCGTGTTCTTTTTTCGTTCGAAATCACGGGATTTCTATTCCTGGAAATATAGTAAACCGCGATGGGCGGAGATCGAGATTGGGTTAACAAACGGCCGAGGGAGAAATTACATGACCCTTGCTGTATATCATTCTATTTTAGCTCGCCTTTAATCTACCCAATCCTTTTTATCAAGCGTAGTCTTTCGTTATGTAAATTGCGTTACGCATTTTTACCATTAATCAACGTGACTGAATACCTCGTTTTGCAAATCGGATCTACTACTTGCCTTTCTATTCACATACTTACTCGCCGGCATAGCCGAATCACTCGAAGTCGCATGAGTCACAGGCGTCGCGGCGTCGCAACTTTTGCGCGAGACGCGACGGTCCTGGCATGAAATTATTTATTGACGCCCCGTCCAATAAATTATTTCCGGCAGGATGCGCGTCGACGAACAACGACGGCAGCGTCGTCCTGCCTTACAAACACGAGGACAATTTCTACGAGACAAAGTGTCGTGCGGAGCTGTTACCACGACGTGGCATTGTTCGGTCGATTGTGTCAGTTGCAACAAGGCGCTTTCACGGTCGTTACTACCGCTGCGTCAAAAATTTGTCCCGTAGAAATAAAAGGTATTCTCTCGAAGAATTTCCTCGAAGAATACGCTAACTCACCACTTCGGCTCTTCGCACGGCAAAAACAGTGGGTCGCACTCGAGGTTCTTAGCTTGCATATACTTGACTTTCAGGAAAACGTTAAGCTCCTGCGGCGTGATACATCGTCGAGACAGACATTTTTGGAGTCTATACTTTAGAAGAGTACCTGCGTGTATCTACCAATCGCTATCTGCGCGTTTTGTCAACAGCTGATATAATATTTAAGTGGAAACCCTGCGACGCTTTCATGGGATTATCTGGGAGGAGTAACCGGATAAAGTACAAGGATATCGTATATCAGAAGTATCGCGTTAAACACACTTAGACTTTCTGGCCTGTCATCGGATTTTTATATTACAAAATATTTAAGTTTTCAATGATTAAACAAAAAATTTTATTGAATACTAAAATGATTGATTATTTTACTTATTATATTTTAATTTTCGAACTTTTTAATATATTCAAATCGTATTATTTCTCTCGTAATATTTACGATGGCTGTTAAGTAAGATAACTTTTTCTAAAGCAAATAGAAACATATAATATAATTTTTTAATTATATTGTATTATAAAATGAGAGAATTTAATAATAATAGCTAGTTTATTTTTACAATTATGTTGTAATTAATAACATAAAATTTACATGGACTTTTTTATTTGAAATAAACCAAAGAATTGCTCTGTTGAGTATAGCAACATACTTAACTGACACCCTCTTTAAAATCTCTTGTATATAAGTATTCTCTTATAATTTTTAATATAATACAATTCCATATAAAAATTTTATTGTTCAAGAGCAAATGAGATTGCACGAAGTCTCTTTTCAAGCGCCGGATGCAAGTCGGGACATTCAAAAAAGAACCTTTCTTTCCATTCAGAAGAATCGCTGTAATATGGTGGAAAGAACGACCTAACTATTACAAGCTCGTAAATATTGCATCGCATGGCTATAAAACGTCTCGCGAACCGAATATATAGGATCCTTCCGCCACCGCAAGGATTGCGCCTTATATCGTTTGCACGGTGCACATTCGCGACAGTGTATAAAGCAGCATTTGTCCCGCGGGAACGTATCGCTACTCATCGATTCGACGTGGGCCGACGGAAGGCAAATTTACAACTTCCTTCCTCAATGCGATTCCAACATCGACAACGAGCATGTGATCTATGATCGAACGAATAGCGAAAAGAAGGTGTGAAGCTCTCAACGATTCAATAAAACACAATATTAAAACGTAAAGTGTGTGCTCTTATGTTTGTGTGTCATTTTAATTCAAGCGTGTTTAATAGAATTACACCGACACAATAGTAATGATACAAAACACTAAATATTCGTAAAAATTTGCTATCTTTTTTATTGCATTTCATAATAATATTTTTTTAAACAATTTTGATAATTTTAATGGAAAATTAGATAATTTGAATATTTTAATATTTTAATATAACGCATTGAATTAGAATATTTTAGTAAATATTTATTTCTGTATATATGTCATACCTTATTTACTTATAAACAAAATGTATATATATTAATTTAAAAAATTGTATTTTATTTTTGCCATAAAAATAAGAAAACACATTAATCGAAAACATTAGTACAAAAATTGCATTCTTTATGAAAGTTTCAAATTTTATCTCAAATTGATTCTCGGACCGTTTACTTCAGTCGCGAGAACATGCAAACGCGGCGAGAAGTTGCAGAATGCCTGTGCACTAGCTACGTGACGATAAATCGCGTGGGAATAAGATTCGCGACATTCAAGTACCATCGTTTTCTATTGGCGGTCTTCTGCGAAAGGGTTTCTAACTACGCACCTTCGTGGAAAAGTTTCGCGGTGAAAACGATATATTTCTGTTTGCACGGGAAAGATCGTGCTAACGTTAAGAGCCGATAGATCTTCTCAGTATGAGGTCGAACAAAATCGCACTTCGAGTATGAACTCATATTTGCAAAAGTAGAGATTTTTCTCATCGATGTAGCAGCGATTCGTCTCAGCTGTGTAATTAAATCAGGCAGCTATATTTATCATTGCAAAGCTGCAAATTTAACTTGAAATGTGATTTGTAATATTTATTTAAATGCGTGTACAGTTTATTTTGACTTTGCATCTTTTATGAATTTTTATTTACTTTTTAATAATTTTTAATTAAATTGGATTATTCATTAAAGATTTGTTTGTAATATTACTACAATACTCAAACCTTATTTTTCACTTTTCTTCTTTCTGTCATTTTTGTCGTATACTCGAATATATATAGATAGGCATTAGAAAAATATTTTAATTACATTAATTTGAATTGAAAAGAGTAAAAAACAGAGATTAAAAACAACTACAACTATAATACACATTGGAATAAACTACTTTTGCAGTATGCGCTTTGGAAAATTCTGCTGCAGGCGAATCTCCCACCCTGTGATCGTATCGACAAATAAATCATGACCGTCACACAGAAGGGGTAATAAATCCGATGGGACTTTTTCTAATTATACGGCCTGCTTCGTGCTTGCGAACGGCATTGAAGGCGCCTGCTCAGCGCCGTCCGTTAACAACCGTTCGAATAGCATATAAAACAAGTCGCCGCGACGTTTTCATTGCGAGCAAAGCGAGGGGGGACGAAAGAGTATATAGTATACCGGAGGGATGCAAGAGAGAGAAAAGTCACCCTCTACGTGAAGCCTTTAGCCAAATGTATACGGTCGTTACGTTAGTCGAGTGTGTTGATGGGTCTTCAGCTTTCCTTACGCCGCTCTCTTCTTCTTCTTCTTCTTCTCAATTTCGATTTAAACAAGCCTGAGACGTGGCCGGCTTGGCCGTATTTTTAGTACCGCGAGATCGTTTGGATCTCCTGCTTGTCGACAACGGCATGCGCATGTTCCCGTGCGATGAGTTAAAGAAATGTGTTGTAACATATGTGATCCTACTGCCTTACGGCTTTCTTATATCCTTTTCCGACGTGACATGATAATTTTTTAATTAAAATCTACTATTCGGTATAGAAATGAGAATATTTAAGATAATTTTTTCTAATAAATTTTTAAGTAAGTAATTTTAACCTTTTTTGTCTACAATCATATTTTTAATCCAGTCCAAGTTTTTTTTACTGTTCTAGACTTTCAAAACGTGTGTAAAAATTCAGTTACTTTTTAACATATCTGTATTATTATTAGTTTTTTAACAAATAGGTTTTTAACAAGATATTTTCGGAGGGGGAACCAGACTCCACCTTTCTCTTTATTTCGGAAAAATTTGAGAGCGAAATTTTGCTTATGCCAATGAAGACCTAAATTGCAGACAGAAGATTAATTGTCATCTTGTGTACAACATGAAATAAAATAGAATAGTTTATTTCAGTTCATATTGTCAAGAAGAGGCTTGGTTTACAATAACAAGTATATCTTTTTGTACCTTATAAATTAATGACTAACTAAAAAATTAGCGACTATAGTAAATCTACTTTATCTCACATACACTGACTTTTCTTTTTCTATAATCTATTGTATATATGAAATAATACAACAAAGCAAATTCTTTATTCGTCATAATTTTTTAATTATAACTCATCATGATTATAACTCATCATGCGCTACGACATTATTATTATATTTTATTATTAAATATTAGATAAACTTTCTTTTGAGCTATTAATAAACACTCGTAAGGGCTGATGAAAAATATGTTACTTCCGTCTAATACGTATTTTTATTCGCTTTCAAAAAAGCTTATTATCAATAACATGTGGATTTAACGTTAAGTAGGTCACCCTTACTTAAAAGCTATGACTCCTCCTCCGTAGAAAAACTTTCTTTATCGTCTCGTTAGTACGTCATCGTTCGAGATGAGAGGCGATTATTCGGTGCCTCAAGAACTCGGAGTGCGTGTCGAATCGATCGGCACGGTCGAGTCGAGATCGGAATGACTCGTGAGCCATGACCAACTATTGATGCACTATCGAGTAAACGTTCTCATATTATTTCGCTCTTCCTCTAATGACTGTTTTTCCCTCACGACATTATGACAGAGCGTATGATTAATAACACGAACGCTGTTGAATAAAGTTGATAAGATTTTTTTTATGCAATCATCTACGCGATATAATCTTTAGTACAAATTTTTCTCAAAGTTTTTATATAAATTGAAACGTATTTCAAAAATATTAAAAAAGTTTAAATCTTTTCTTAGAATTTTGCGTATATGTCAATTTTTCTAATGTTCTAAGATTTCTTATTTTATAATTTTTAAAAGAATACTTTAAAAATATTCTTCCAGATTTCATAAGATTTTACCAAAAATTATTGAATAAGAAATCTTAGAAATCTTACAATAGAATATTTCACAATTCATATACTTGAAAAATTTTAGAAAAGATGTAAACTTTTCCGACACTTTTGAAAAGTATTTCAAATTTGTATTTAAAAAAACGAAAAATTTTTAAAAAGTTATAAAATTTATTATAAACACTGAAAAATTCTGAAATTTACATAAAAATTCTGAACAATTACGTGAAAAGTTCTGAAAAAAAAATTTTATTAAAGATAGCAATGAAGTAATTACGAATTTTCAATCTTTTATAATAAAAGATCAATGGAGTAACTATTCAATCTTTTAACAAGATATCAGAAATAGTTTATGCTTCTATTATATTTATAAGTTGAAAATAGGAAGACTTTTACATTAAATAGTAATAATAAAAATATTGAAGTATTTACTTTATAATATATTTTTCTAACAAATATAAATTTTGCTCTTTAATTTAATAATCAGTTTAATTATTAATTAGTCTTGATAGTCTCACGATTGACATGTAACAAACTTAAGAAATAAGAATAATGATTGTAAACTTTAAGAAAATATTTATTACGTTCAGCCGACATTATAAACCTTTGTTTCCAGTGAAATTTGATTCTCTCACGGATATAAGTGCATCCGTGGTACGGATGAATGCGAAAAAAACAATTTCTCACAGTCGCAATCAGCACATGCGTGCCAGTCCACGGCTTGCAATTTCGTAATGAGTTCCATTAACAGTTACCACCATTACGACTAATTAACTCTCACGATGGAAATTAAAAAGAAATTGCGGAAGCAATTGCCCGAGTATTCTGCAGTCCTTTGCTTAAATAAGAAATAAAACATTAGATTGAAACTAAAAGTTGTTGCAAGTAATAGGTTTGTGAAAAAATTTTAATGATCTGTATCTATACATATTGTAAGAGAAAAAGTATTCGTACAAGGAAATTTATTATAAAAAAGCCTTATTTGTAGAAAATAAACATTAATTAGCAATTTTATACAATGAATACATTTTGTTCTAATATAAACGAATGAGCTTTGCATGTATTCCTGATTTTAGAAGCTAAATTTCTCGTCTATACTTTTTGAGCATCCAAACAATATAATTTTTAATTTTCGCTTATTTTTTGGATAATATATTTTGTATAATTAATATACATTATTTTGGTATACATAATTTTAGAGAAACGTACAGTCTATTTTATTCTTTATGAATAAATTATTAATTATCCAACAAGAAATGATCGTTAATTAAACGTCGAATCGACGTCAAATTGGTGTTAAAATCATCGAATTTACCATATATCGATTTGACATCAATTTAATGACTCATCCTCGCTAGATAACATAATTTACTTTTAAAAATAAAGTTTTTTTAAAAAATATTTTCTCTGTACGAATACTTTTTGTACTTATTGTATATAATTTATTTAGCTAAATATTTGTTTAATATTTTCTCTCTCTCTAAATTAAAAATATACATTTATAATATGATTAAGTACAATATAGAACACATAAAATATGAGTCTCGAAAGAACGTACAGTTTACCATTAGGCAAATTTTATGTAATGTTTATTACTTAACTGAAATATATATAATTCCATTCTTATATTTAAATCTGAAAAAATGCGAACACAGTTAGATGAACAAAGTAAAAACGATAACGAAATCAGCATCAATGCGATATTGTTCCCACCATTAAGGTTTATTGTTGGTGTAAGCCTTATTTCCAAGTGACCCAGAGCCATGCGGTGTGAGAAAAGGAAACTTCTTGTGAGCCAGGAAATTTTTTTCTCGTTCAACCGAGCGCATATCCTGATGTGTTTCGCGATGCAGTCTCTCACATTGTCCCTCCCGATGACGTGACAGCCGTGACTCGCTTAGCATAAAACAGCGTTGTTCGATCGTACTTGTTAGCATATGCAGTGCGGTAGCCTTGCTCGCTCGGAAGCGACTCGTAAAACGCGTTCGTAGTGTTTCCTACTGTTGACATCACAATAACGATATTAATTATGCTATGTAAACGCTCAGAGACGATGGCTGGACTCGAGTTAATGTTTTACTTCCTCGCCATCCATTATTCGCCGTCGAATGCACTTGTCGCCCTTGCAATTTGATGAATTGGCTATTCGCCAGTCGTTTAGCTTCCGATTCTGCATCGTTTCTCTAATGGAACTGCCTGTTGTCAGTTTGCAAACCGAAATGTTTATTGTCAATACAAGATATCCAGAAATAAGATATTTTTTATTTAACTATACGGTTTTGTATTTATTTCAAAGACTAAGGAGAAGTTTAAAAAGGCATTTAAAAATGTTTCTAATTGTTAACTGTTTGAATTAACAAATGATACAAATGTGAAAAGCTATTTATATTAAAAAATAAGAAAAAAATTTTACCAGTTATTATATATTTAATGGACAAATTAATATAATTATTGAGACTATATATATCTTTGATATTTTTACGAACATATACACAAAAGTTAATAATAAAGTTTCCTCTTTTGTTGCTTTTTGTCGACGGCCATGACACTCTTGAACTGAACAAGTTACAAAAGTTTCATCTTCGCGTTGGAGACCTTCGCGGAACATTCTTGCTGTTACATACATTCTCTTCCTCCTCGCTGGCATCGTCGAAGCGTGAAAATTGCAACGTGACGTGAAAATGTTTCCTTTCAACCGGAAAGCCGCCGGTCGCGTCCGTTCGTATGATAACTTGCAGAATGGCTTCCTAACGAAGACACAATATCGGCCAATTATGTGCCACAAGATGCAAATTTGCATCGCTAATGGTGTGCACAAAGACCAACGGATTTCTTGCGATGGTCGAGCTACCGGCAACTTCGGAATCTTCTTCCTATGCTTTCAATCGCATGCGTTTGTGGCAACTCGGTTATTGAATGAAACATTGTTATTAATCATATAATTGTAAAAACGTAATGGAATTCAACATTTAATAAATCATTTGTAATACCATACGCATTTACATCGTAATTATTGTAATTTTATAAATTACTTTTGCTATATATATGTATTTTTTTATGGAGTTTCTCTCATTATTATTAGTATTATATTAAAGAATCTTATCAAATATAAGCATATAAATTAATTTAATAAAAGTTATAGCTTGTACTGAAAACTTAAGTAATAATAATCCAAAATATAAAGCTTTTGGGTTTTACATAAAAATAAATTTCAAATTTTATAAATAAATCTGCACTTCTTTTTCTATATGTTATATAACACTGTATATAAAGTTGATTCTTTATAATCCGAATAGTGTTGTCATTCATCTCACACATTTGATTACTGCATATATATTACGTATGTATGGTACAACAGCCAAAGGCAAAAAAATATACATTGATAGCCCATTGATAAGCGGGTTTACCCAGATGTATGGTAGCTGCATGGCATACCATCGCGACACGCTGCTTGTGCCTCGCAACCGGCAGCACCTGCAAAAATAAATATGATAAATAACGTGATAAATGGTTTTTATCAAGTAACTTCCTGCGACGGCTTGGATATGCGTCGGTGAAACTTTACTATCACGCGCTTCGCACTTGATATCCTACATGTAAAAACTAGGATAGCGTTTTCGAGTTTTATTGACTTATTAGCATTCTTATAATTTTAAATTAATCTTTAGTATGGTACTGCATGATAGGATCGTTTTTCTTCAAAAAA
Organism: Trachymyrmex septentrionalis; assembly: GCF_001594115.1. Lineage (NCBI taxonomy): Eukaryota > Metazoa > Arthropoda > Insecta > Hymenoptera > Formicidae > Trachymyrmex > Trachymyrmex septentrionalis. The sequence goes on from NW_017305664.1 coordinate 66,290, forward strand.
ATTAGCGCATACATCATGTAGTTAGTTACATAACATTTATATACAATTTTTTTAAATACACAACCTTATATAAATATGGATTGTTTTTTTGGGTATTGTTTTAATTTTACGTTATATTTGCGTATTACAATCTCATTCAACGTAACTGATAACTCCGCTGTTGCGCATTAGTCGGTGAGTGACCAAACATTTTTTTATTAAACCAACATGTTTTTTTTATTATTAAGGTGTTAAATCTGTGACAATTATGTCAAATATGCATACACATATATAGGGAAAGCGCTGGCAAAATGGACGTCCTGGGTAAAGCGAATTTTATTTTCGTTTATCTATCTGATATTGAGCTATGAGTTTCTAACAGTTGAGGAATGACCAACCAGCGACGCTATGAAAGTACGAAACGACATATGATTGGATTTGTTTGTGTTTAATAGAGACATATAGAAAATTGAATGTTTTCTTGTGGTTTTTCCTTAGCTTGATTATTGTCTGTAATTGTTCCTTAATCAATGTAAATGATTTTTTTATAAGAATTCTGTGTCTTTAAATGTGTATTTGAGATAAAAATTTTTTATTTGGTGTTTTAACTTATTCTTACTTTTCCAAATTTGCGTCAGGTTAGATCCTTTGGGTAAAGCGAGCAGGGGCAAAGCGGATGATCCATCCTCTTTACTCAGTATATGATTACAATGAAAATATTTTGAATACAGACTGGGAGGGACAGACTTTTCGAGTATACGAAAGGCATATCTTTGTTTACATCTCATTTTTGTTTATTTTTTGCCACAATGCAGTATGATGATTTGTTTATGACTGATTCAGTGCAGTCATTGCACCAAATAAGTCCATAAAGGCTACATCTAAAGAATTTAGTAGCTACTTTTGAGACGATTACCAAGACTCTAATTTTTTAAATTTTATTTGCATTTCTCGAGTGATCCATTCGCTTTGTTCTGGGAGGTCGGGCAAAGCGGATGGTTTTTTTTTATGTTTTAACTAAAATGACAAATTAATGTTCAAGTTTTTTTTTATTTTATTCCGAAGTTAAGTCCTTTAAGAGATTTATAAGAATAAAATGGTTTCTAAGCTCAATTTTAATTGTCATTTTTTCTTCTCAACCTTAACATCCTCCGCTGCCCGGGCTTCCCGAACATATAAATATACACACACATTTTGCATTACAATAATAAATTATTATATTTGAAGATTACATTTCACAGATCCATTACAAAAGATTTTAGCTTATTTGTGCAGTTAATAAATTAGTTTTACATATAAAACGAATAATGATGTGCAATTTAAAATATATTTTCGTTATATTTTATTTACATTATATAAGAAGATGCACTTATATATATATTATATATAATTTTCTAACTTTACGATAAGTTTATGTTAATTATTTGTAACTCATTTATCGTATTTGTTGATAAGTCAGTTAAAGAAAAAGAATATTTTGACACGACGATTGGTATGCTATGTATTCCAAATAAATAAAGCAAACGTGATTTATGTACTCGCAATGTTTCCGGTATATTATCTAACGTACCGATTGTGCCAGCGAGCACGTAAAATTGCTGTTCAGTCCTGATGATGCAATTAATTAATTCCGTATAAAATAATTCTTAACGTAACGAGGAAGTACTAAAAGTAACTAGTTAGAAGGTAGCGGTCAATTATGGGCCGTATGTCTTGAGGTTACCGAGGGCCCAATACTGTAACTATCGCATCACTTGCGTCAGGCAATGACGTGATGCGTAACGATGCAATATATGTTATATATATATACAAAGAGTAAATAAATTTTATATGTTTAGATGAGCATAAAAGCATTTTAATATTATATTTCTTTCGACTATGAACATTCACAAATCGCGAATTCTCATAGATTTAATTGTTTAATGTTTTTTTAGTAAATATTTTATTTAAAATAAAATAAAATGCATTTCTACGTTACTTTTACAAAAAGCAAATTTATAAATCCAAATTATATAATAATTTAAAAATTTTATTTTAATACACAACACAGACTTTTTGCTTGTTTCAAATAACAATTTTTATTTTCTGAAGTAATAATATTAACATCTTAATATAATTTTTATAAATTATATAGTTATAACTTACGTTTTAGGACAAAAATAAATTTATTATAGAAACTATCTTAAGCTTAAATTATTTAAAAATTATGTAATTGATGATTATAATTTCGTATTAGGGAGATTCAGAAACGTTTAGCAATATTTCGTAAGTTTTATGATCCTGTCATCGCGTGCTACGAGTCAAAATTAATTAGGACGTAAAATAATTCTTAGAGCAATGAGGAAGTAGTAAAGAGCAATCAACCACTAGTACATCGACGTAGTCATGCAAACGTAATAACATCGATGATGTAACGAGTGCAGTTGACCTGAGTTATCAATAAATGTGAAATGGCAGTGTGTAGTTAATTTATATAATAAAAGAAAGAAAAGGAAGATTTTATGAATAGACTGTAAATATAGCTTTGTCTTATTAACGGATGCGCCGGGTCGGTATATCACCATTGTGATTATGATTTCTAAAATACTATAATTTTACTCTAAGGTACGCATCCACGCGCTTTTCACTACTCTTACGTGACGATAAGTAATTTTTATGTTTCATTCATTAGCTGGCTAGGTATATTGTTACGTCGGTTAATGAGCAGCAATTACCGAATATGCAAAGTCGATTATCGCGATCGTCGGGCAAGGTCAGCAATTAGCTGCAGAAGTCTACAGTACTCACGTTATTATCAGATTCAGTATATTACTCATATAATAATTGGAAAAATATATTAATATATGAATATAATAAAAAAGCTTTTATAATTTTAAAAAAATTGCAATTTCTTTAATAATCTTAATAAAATTACAAATATAGTCGAGATAATAAAATTCAAATATGTTAATTATGAAAAAGTCGATACACTTTTTATAATATCATATTATACTTAATTTGAGTTAATTTTAATCATTTCTATAGATCGTCACTGTTCCTATTTAATATTATATATATTAATAATAATTTAATTAAAACAATGAAGTTAAACAATTTAACTCAAGAAAAATGTATTAAATTTAACTTAAATTTTTATTTATTATTTACTAAGTGTAGTACGTTATATGGACGTTGTTTGCTTTGAAACTAACCACAGAAATAGATTAATTTAAGAAATTAAAAATAATTAAGAAATTAGGTTTTTTGATATCTAACAGTGTAATATCGTTAAGACAACATAATGTCGCGTGTGTTAGCAGTGAATATTTTTCTCGTTACATATTTAGGCGAAGAAATCCGCCAACAACTTAATCCGCGCGTGTCAATCAAAAGTTAGCTACAATGTACAGTCGGTGAAATAAGAACAGTCCGACCTGGGTCTCGATTTAACATACGATTTCCTGATTTTCGTGGCAATTTACCGCAATTTGTCGCCCACGAACGCACCAAATGCAAAGCGTACGTAGGTCGTATAATGCAGGAGCGTGCCTCTTTATAACGCATCGTCCGGTTGGAGTTCGTTTAAGTTACAAATCATACAAATTCGCGCTTCGCTCGTGGGCGATGATCGGAGCGGTCTCGATATGGATCGCGGTTCCGCTTTCCTGCTAATGAGTCGCTCGTATATAAGGTGAATCACGAGGCGGCCGCAATACTTTGGGAGCCGGTCGTAAAAGTCATCTTTAGCAAAAAGATTGCCACAAACATGCACGTCCGGTTCTTGATATGCATTATGAAAAGTATTATTCTTTTACTGAGCAAAGTGTAAAAAGTTACGAACATAAAATCGCGTAGAAAAATAGAATAATAGATAAAATTTATTAAATTTGATTTGATAACATATATTATAAGTATTTTATTTTTTACAATTATATATAAGATTGTTCTTAAATAATCTTATAATTACATTTTCTAAGGTAAGTACCTTATTTTAACTTTTAATGAACACAATATTTTTCCAGTTCTTTACTGCACACGATGGGTCATTCATGTTACGAGTTAATTTTTATCATCTTAACAAATATACAAAAATAATTAAAAAAGTGATTTTCACATATACCTTAACATCTTTAGAACGTATTCATAAGATTGTATATTTAAAAAAAATTGTATGTAAATTACAAATAATTATTTGATACTCCTAATTTTCCGAAGAAAAGAAATGTGCAAGACATGAATGATCCAATCGTGTATGCTAATAACTTAAATAAGTATGTAATACTTATTGATGCATAAAAAAATGTAGATTTTACAGTTCAAATATTAATGGTGTTTTATAATTTTACTGACTCTCTGATAAATCGATCGATTAACTAATTCGATAATCGGATCCGCTTTTCAGAAAAAATATGTTGACCCTCTATGGAAGGTTGCGCCTGAATGCGGCATGCGAGATATCTTCTGGTAGAACACGACTTGTATTTCTATTATCCAAGTTGCCTTGAATTTGATTCAGTCGTCGGCACATGTCGACATTCTAAAGACGATGGACAAATTTAGTGAGATCAATTCCACTGATTCATCGATCGATTCGAGGAAGCTCGTCTTGCCGATCACAAAAAGTTGTCTTGAAGGAAACTAAATAAACTGTCTATCAACTAGCGTTAAAGCACGCATTAGTAATTGTTGCCGTTAACAATGGTCAAAGTAAAAATAACAAAAAGTTTTTTCTTTTCAACCAGCGAAATTTGATAGAAAGCTATAGAATGATAATTAACTCTTTGCTTGTTACTTTGTTTGGTAAAACTCCACCTGTACACAGCCAGCCTCAAATGACTTACTCTGAAAACTCTCAAAAGAGATCAAGGTCATCGATCTTTTCCGTCGATCATTATTTAATAAAAAGTTATTAATAAAAACGTTTTTATGAATAATACGACTTCCACGAATAGCGACTCTCACCCTCTCTACACCCCCCCCCCCCCAATACTTATGGGCACAAGATTTCTACGCAAAGCGACTCTCACTGCCACTTATCCCCCTTGGGGGAGAGGGGGGGGGGCACGACTTCCACGCGACCCATTAAATGATATATTGTCAAGTAATGAATAAAATGTAATACATTCTTCTTGTTGGAATGTGTTAAAAAAGTGTTTTATTCATAAAAACATTTTTATTCATAACTTTTTAATAAATAACGGCGACGAAAAAGGTTAATGACCTTGATGTTCTTAAGAGTTAAGATCAAAGTCACGGTCACTTGGAGATGGTTTGATACTGACTGCGTAAAGAGGTTTTATCCGGATTGCGAATTTCGCACGGTCCTCAATTAATTTGAATTAAAAACTTCGACTAACTTACAATTAGTGATCATATAATCACTAATTTCAATCATCTAATCGAATAATTATTCCAACATGCTTTTATCATAGCTTTTATTTATTCATTAAACCGTAAAGTTATAATCGCATTACTTCTGATTATGCTTATCGGTTGAGTTATTTTAGCCAATAATTATTTACGATGAAGTGGCCCATACATTGCGATGATTCGCTAATACAGAACCGTCAATTGACAATCCTAATTGGCTACCAGTGATATAAGTTGATTTGATGGACGAATCACAGCGGATAGTGAGTGTAGAACTTCGTGTTGTTCCGACTTTGCAATTTGTCAGATACGTCTCCGTTTCCCGATGCTCCGATTGTTTCGATGTTCGTCATGCGCGCGTTAAAATTTCGTGTGCCGCTCGTGTATGAACAATTTTGCCTGCTCTTGAAGTGTTTACATTTCTTTGCAAAAGCGAGTTATTACTCGTCATCGTCCTACTATACCCGAGAAGAACACAGTTCCTGTTGTTCGCCGCGTCATCATGTCGAATATTTACGTTGGTCATTAAATCAAAGTGGTTTGACATGATTGACAATTCTAAGACTCCCTCGGTTGACGATTTCACGACAATATCGGGAGACTGTCAGCAGCTTCGTTCAAATTTCATTGTAGGTGTCGTCAACACGACGCCGAGTGGCTTTATTACTTTTCTTTTCTCTTACGAGGTAATACAAGATCTTTGTGAAACAATATTACGCTGTTTTCTCATTATAGAAGCATCGTGCGAAAGAGAGAGAGAGAGAGAGAGAGAGAGAGAGAGAGAGTATGTTTTCATGTACATAACGTATCTGTCTCTCAAAGCCATCATATGAAATTACGTATAATTTTATATGTAATTATATAAGTAGTTCTTTTACATTTCTCCTAAATTGTTTTTTTCTAAAAGAAATAATAGGAAAATTATCCTTGTAATTATCTTTTATGTTTTTTTTGTTATTATTATTTTTATTATATTGTAACAAATTTATCGCCACTACCCTATTGCAATTTAAATATAAAGGACAGTTTTTCCTTTTATGTAAACGAATAGTACAAACGAATCCCTCCCCGTGAAAAATACCGAATATAGCTAAATCCGCGCGAAAGAATGCTGAATTGTTCGAGGCAGAAAAAAAAAGACCAAAACAGAGAGATAAACACGAGACAATTCCCGACGAACGTAAACAGTGGGAAAGAAAGCTAGAATAATCAACGCGTTATAAATCGCATTTATTTATATCGAAGCATGCCTAATAATTTGACAAAGCAGTCGAGCGCAAGATTACACATGCTGTAACCCTCTAGAGAAATGAGATGCAACCGCTGCATCTCGCGAAAAAACTAAACTTCTAAATCGCGTGTAACTTTAAACCGAGAATTCGAAATATTTAAGAACACTCGGAAAACATATTGTTTCCATTTAAAAGTCATACTTGTGCTCTTAAGAAGTAGCCATGATTGTATGAGTTATAAGCAATACTGCAAAAAGATATTGTTTGTTGCTATTAATTTTATATTACCTTAAGAAGTTGAAAATAACGTAATAGCTCCGCTCTGATTTTAGAATATTTTTCAGCATTATTGATACATAGCGATATAATAAAATAATAAATTCATGCATTCTTAAAATTTTTATTTGCATTTTCTTTATATTTAGAAATCAAACTTCTGAATTTATTATTCCGATGATCAATATGTCGACTGGACATGTGGAAATGCGATATGATGATATAATAAAACAAAATAATAACCGATTATATCGAGGTTTGGTACTCACTAATAAAATGAAAATTCTTTTAATAAGCGATTTAACAACTGATAAAAGTACTGCTGCAATGGACATTAATGCCGGTAATTATATACTATTTTCCCTAATATTTCTAGCGATTTTTATAAGAACATTTTTATAAAATCATTTTGTATATGTTATAAATTATAACAAATACAGACTGCGGTTGATTTGGACGCTCACGCTCTTTAAACGCTTGTAAACATCATTTTGTCTTTATCGTTCGTTAGACGTAAAATGAGAATAGAAGTACTGAAAGCACCAAATCGACCGCAGTCATATAGAGAAAACCGAACTCGAATCTTATGCATTTTGTATGATTGTCCTAAGCCTTTAGGCTACGCGTCAATATTCTGACTTTTTTTTGTCGTCTATGTATATTTTTCTTAACTACTTTATATTGTTAATATTGTTAACATTTTTTACTAGATTTACTTGTATTTTATAATGAGATGGAACTAACATATTTTTATTAATAACTGTCAAATTATTAATTTCAAAGTGTAGAGATAAAATATGTATTACAGGCTCTATGTGCGATCCAGATGATCTACCTGGATTAGCGCATTTCTGTGAGCATATGTTGTTCCTAGGAACGAGAAAATATCCTCAACAGAATGATTTCAAAAAATTTCTGTCACGGAATGGTGGTGAGTTTTACGCAACAACAGATTTAGATCACACTGTCTATTATTTCGATGTAGCTACCGAAAAGTTAGAAGGCGCTTTAGATCATTTTGCTCAATTTTTCTTGGCGCCTCTCTTTACCGAGAATTTGATTGAGCTAGAACTAAATGCTCTAAATTCAGAATACGAGGAAAACGTAACAACTTATGCGACGCGATTTGATCAATTAGAGAGATCATCTGCGAGCTCAGATCATCCGTTTTCGAAATTCAACATAGGAAATAGAGAAACATTAGACACAATACCGAAACAAAAGGGCATTAATGTTCGAAATAAACTATTAGAGTTTCATGAAAAGTATTATTCTGCAAATATTATGTCACTATCTGTTCTTGGTAAAGGTACGACGATAATTTATTGAATCTATTTATGACAAGAACATCTGAAAACATTACTATACCTTCTATTAGCAAATAAATTTTCTATTTAGAGAGTTTAGATGAACTCGAAAATATGGTAGTGGATCTGTTTTGCGAAGTACGAAACAATGAAATTGAAGTTCCAATATGCCCTGAATATCCATTCAAGGATGAACATTTCCGCACTATATGGTACATTGTTCCAATAGAGGATATAAGATATTTAGACATTTCGTTTCCTTTGCCAGACATGCGTCAACATTACTGGTTTTCGGTAACACAATATACTTCTCTATTGACTTTGATATTTTTAATAAATATTATATCTTATTGTTAGTTCTTTTTTTAAGTAATTACAAAACAAAACACTGAATTTTTTCGTTGAATACGAATCCGCTTTTTAAATTGTTCCATCACATTACAATTTTAAGAAATTGATAGTTAAAGTTGCAAGAAAAGACTATTTTTAGATATTTTATTATATTATAATATGTGCTGGTACAATTTCAAAAATCGGAGTCGTATTTATCGTTCTAAACTATGGGAATAAGCTGCTTCGTTCAAGTGTTCGAAAAAAAATCAATATTTTTGTCGAACAGTGTTTTATATACATACTCTCACGCACACACATGCAGTGTTACACACACACACACGCGCGCGCGCGCGCGCGCCCGCAAGCACGCTCGCACGCACGCACGCACGCACACACGCACATACTCACGCACGCACACGTTTAATAAATATTGTCAAAACGCTGATATGTAGATAGAGGATTAAACTGAGATAACAAGTTCTTTATCATTTTGCAATTTTCACAATCTTCTTTTTAGTTATCCAATGAACAGAATATCTATACATATAATCGACGC
>NW_017305664.1:75421-75656 GCF_001594115.1 Trachymyrmex septentrionalis
CACAAATCAACTTCAAGCTATTTTAAATATCTTAAAAGTTTTTTTAAGAAATATTTTTAAGATATTTTATAAAGCACTCTTAAGATGACCTTAAAATTGTCGTATTATTGACTGCAACTTTTACCTTTTTATTCGACTATTTTTAAAAATTAATATCTCGTCAATTATTGTGAAAATATTAAAGAAATCTTACGACTCAGTTTAGTTCACTCTACCTGCGCACGAAATATTCTGC
>NW_017305664.1:75756-76778 GCF_001594115.1 Trachymyrmex septentrionalis
AATTCTCCTGACAGAGTTTGTGGACATATAGAGCGGACTAAACTGAGACAGAAAGTTCTCATTTTACAATTTTCGCAATAATTAATGAAATATTAGATGACTTATTTTAATTTCTTCAGACAAATATCTCGAAAAATATGGAAGGTATAGAACAATGTGGAACGGTTTCGAGTGAGACGAGATATTTTACATTTTATTATGGCACATACTGACATAAAATATTAACTAACTCGTAAACTATTGATTTTTTTTATATCCCTACCTTAATACTTTTATATGCAGAATAATTAGAAGGATATCATATTGTATAAAAAAACATACAATTCTATTTTAAAAAGTGGAGATAATCAGTATATCTTTCTGACGTCTCCATCAATAAAAAAACCCAACTTGACCAAAATACATTCTTCTCGAAACCGTTCAACTTTTATTTGAAACATTTTTCTATATTTTTTATATTTTTCGAGATATTTGACTGGGGAAATTAAAATGGGACATTTTGTATATGTGTGTGAGTGTGCGTGCAATGCGTGTGCGTGTACATGTGATGTATATGTAAGTGTATTTATTTACATTTATTGTTAATTTTTTAAATAGCCTGAATATTACGTTTCTTATTTGCTTAAACATAAAGGAGAAGGCTCATTATTATCAGCGTTGAAAGCTAAAGGATGGTGTAACTTAATAGGATCTAGATTACATCCTTCTACCAGAGGCTACAGTATTTTTAATATTTATGTCGATTTGACCGAAGAAGCTATTAAGCATATCGAAGATATTGTTCTACTGGTGTTTCAATATATCAATATGCTTAAGTTGAAAGGACCAATTAAATGGATCTACGATGTAATTGACAAAATAAAGTATAATTTTATGTAGAATGTCCGGAAAATTATTCTATCGCAATTTAACAGACATTTTGTACTTCAATATTGTATATTAAATATGAAATGCATTTTGTACATTTGCAGGAATATGATGATATTGAAAATACATACTTCAGTTTTAAAGAAAAGTCTTCC
>NW_017305664.1:76863-77099 GCF_001594115.1 Trachymyrmex septentrionalis
TCCAAAAAAATAATGGACATTTGGAATTCCCCTGGATTTAACGACGACCTGAAATTGCCTACCAAGAATAAATTTATAGCAACTAACCTTGATATCAAGCCACAAACTAACGTAATTAAAAATATTATTTTTTATAATATATTTTTGATTACTTAATATGATACTCAAAGCAAAATATTCATGGAGAGTAACTATACCGTGAAATTTTGATATGAAATAAAATTTAATTAATGTTA
>NW_017305665.1:0-1538 GCF_001594115.1 Trachymyrmex septentrionalis
ATACAATGGACACGACAATGTGGAGTACTTAAAACCCTGTCGCTCTCGACATTTTTATTTATTTACATATATTTAAAATTATCTTTTTCTTTGGAATCCTGAGAAGTTAATTAGGGTGATGTCTGTCTACTTTAGTGTCATTAACAAAATAAAATTCATCTCTCAACATCATCTTTTCCCATTGTCGCTGAATTAACAAAGGGGGGGAAAAAAAAAGGAGAGTCGCGTCTATTATTCGCGAGCGGATGAAAGAAATACTTTGCCCGCCGGTGCAATGAAGAAATCATGGGATTATATAATTTTTTGCCACACCCTCGGTGAAGCGAAATGTGAAAATGAATATTCGAAATTAACCGTCGCGATGAGTTCATGCATGCATGAAACTGAGAATTGCCGTATCGCGCGAAGAAACGAGAGCGTTGAATATAACGTGCGCGAGTACGACGGGGGCGATCCCGGAAGGAAAGTTTCGCTGCATCGGATTAACGCCGAATAGACTCGTGTCAGAAGCTATGAACATACTGTATCTACAGACGGACGTGTGTTTTGCGCAGAAACTGATCTTCGATCGCGAATAAAACTAAAAAGAAGAAAGGGTCGACGACCTCCGAATAAATTCAGAATCCTTTCAAGAGTTCCAATGTCAAAAAGTGTTCTGAAAAAGATTCTTGATACGCGCTTTGGAGTTCGAAAATTACTATTGATAAACTCTTAGAAAATTGATATTTGTAAATCAAGATATTATTTATGAAAGTATTATTTTAAGAACTTGAATGTGAAATGCGAAATAGCGAGATGTAAAATTTTGTTTGAATATTGCTTATAAATCTTGGTTAAAATTAATTAAGATTTAGATAATTATTTTTTTTTACATATACATACAATTAAACTTAATGACAATTTAACGTCAAGTTTAATTATCTTCAGTTAACATTTATGGTAGCGATCTCGAATTGTCGATATTGTTATAACTATTTTATAACCTAGACGAAATGTAAAGTTATAAACATTTGGAAAGAAAACAAAATCATTAAAATAAATTAAATGAAGCTATTAAAAAGATAATAGCATGCACGGAAGCTTATATTTATGTAAATTTATCTAAAATCATGTTCTGCAACTTCTTGATATTTAAATATAGCATTAAATATAAAACAGCAAAGTCAACATAACTCATTTTGATTCAATTAAATGAGAAAGAATCTAAATGTATATAAATATCAAAATATAAATATCCAACTGAAACGTATTATCGAAAATATCTCAATTTATTTTTAGTAAAAAACTACGTCGCTAGAAAAAGGTCACGCCTCAGAAAGACTAATTTATTTCTTTTTAAATAAATTTTCGAAAAAAAAAAATATATATATATATTATAATAGCTTCATTTAATTTATTTTAATGATTTTGTTTTCTTTCCAAATGTTTATAACTTTACATTTCGTCTAGGTTATAAAATAGTTATAACAATATCGAAGATATAATATTATAACAATTCGAGATCGCTACCATAAATGTTAACTGAAGATAATTAAACT
>NW_017305666.1:0-260 GCF_001594115.1 Trachymyrmex septentrionalis
TTCAGTTATATGTATTATATTTTATCTATACGATCGAATTCATTTCAGTTCTCTGTTTTTACCTCAAATCTAAGGACATTTAAGCTTATTATTTTACTACTATTGACAGTATGAACATTTCAATGATAGACTGCAAGTAGCTATTATTATGCGTATGTTTTTCTTTCCGATATATATTATAATTGTGAACATTATGATATTCGTTTTTCATGTTACCAGCGTTTGTTTTAGAGAGCAAAATAGAAAATTTATTATGTTTT
>NW_017305666.1:402-832 GCF_001594115.1 Trachymyrmex septentrionalis
AACGGTTTATTTTATTTTATATAATAATTTTTGGTTCGTAGTCCCTTTTTTCTTTGGTTTTTTTTAAATTATGAGCCTTATTACTAATAGATAATTTAATTTCTTTGATTTCAACATCGTTTCTTTAATTAAAATATCATTTTTTTTAATCAAATAAATTATTTGATTTAAAAACATTATGTTAAAATGAAAGACAACTTTTTCTTTAATCGTATGGCAAAGCAACATTTCTTTAAGTCGAAGAAACCTTTTTCTAGGTGTAGGCTCGCGAGTTAAGATTTTTCTTTGACAGCAAATCAGTCAATTTTTTCTTCAACAGAAAAGAATTATTTCTTTGAATGGAAGGAACTTTTCTTTGCATAGATGCACCGATTATTATTCATGTACACTACCGCTCATGGAAGTTCAGACACTCGCATAAATTTTATCG
>NW_017305667.1:0-13946 GCF_001594115.1 Trachymyrmex septentrionalis
GAGCTAAAAAATACGCGATGACTTTTTACTCAACCTAATATATGATTTATATGAAAAACAACTTGTATATGTGGCTGTATGCTCTCTATTATTTACGTTTTATGTTCGAGCCTTTAATAATTTTGTTTTAAAAAATTTTATCTGTATTTGTTTATAATTAATATTTAATAAAAGGAGATCGGAGGAAAACGAAATTATACTGATATTTGTTAATTAAATTAGGAAATGATAATGACAAAGCAATTTATTCGATCTCTATCTCCATTTGTTTATAACTTATTATTTAACCAAAGGAGATCGAACGAAAACGAAATTGTACACTATATTTGTTAACTAAGCCAGGAGATAATGATGACAAAGCGATTTATTCCACCTCAATCTCCATTTGTTTATAACTTAATATTGAACAAGAAGAGATTGAATGGAAACAAAATTACACGCTAGTAATTGTTAATTAAGCCAGAAAATTATAATGACAAAGCAATTTATTCGATAACGATTTCCATTTGTTTATAACTCAATATTTAACAAAAGGAGATGAAAACGAAATTATATACTGGTATTTATTAACTAAGCTCGAAAATGATAATGAAAAAGCAATTTATTTCTATTTGTTTATAATTAATATTTAACAAAAGGAGATCGAATGGAAATAAAATTATACACTGATATTTGTTAACTGACAATGAGTTAGGAAATGATGACTGTCCTGATTTTGTGAAATCGTCGCTGAGGACGCGGAGCATCGGGCTCCTTGCGATGATTTTAAACGAGTGTGTTTGAGCGAAAATCGGAGCAATAAACCCTTTTATTCCCGTCAGAGCGGAGTCGCCTCTGCACGACGAGTTGTTTTCGCTTAATAGAAGTAATAATAAAAAAAGGAAAGGTATTACGCGGAGTAGAAATAATAAAAAAGGAAGGAAAAATGTCGCGAGGCAGCAACACGTGTTTTTTATCATCCTTTATTGAAAAAAGGAAATAATAAAATAATTAAAAAAATAAGAATAATAAAGAAAACGAAATTAAAAATGATTTCGAGTTTAGCGGTTCGACGGGAACGGGATCACTTTTATCACACGGATCATCGCCTCTGTGGATAATCCGCGAAAAAGCTCGGTAAGAGGAACGCGGCGGCGACGGATCCGGGTGGTTAGCAGCCGGTTGATACTCCGGGGTTTCCTGCGTCCACCGGAGATAGAAAAAAACCTGGGGATCGAACGCCTCTGCACAGTGGTATTCTCTCACTAAACTTCGTAGCGCCTATTCGCGGCCTCCTAGTACGGCCTATTTGCGCTCCTGCGAACATTTTCTAATGCCTTTGCCACGATAATTACGAATGATTTAACGCTCGCGAACGAGAATGCACAATCGCCAATGGAACAGGTTGGTCGCTTTATTTAATCGCAATGCGGTGCACTGGAGTTGTTGGGAGAAATGGTATTTTGGCTCCTCTCTTTTGCAGTCCAAGATGGTAACACGAGCGATAGGGCGCTCTATAATAGCGCTTGCTCCCCGTTCGGACGGCGGCTGTGTGCTCGGTAGCGAGCCCACGACAACCTGGGACAGGAGAGCCTGGAGGCACTAGCGAACGTCCTCAGGCCGATGCAGATATGTAGGATAGCTTTAATGTAGGAGTGTTGCCTGTACCACACTAGTGATTGGAGATTGCGTCTGCATTCGCGTTTGCGCCTGCGATTATTTATCGACGAATCAGAAAAAAAGATGCTGGTGATTGCAATTCACGATTCCCGTTTAGACATCAGTCTATTTTTCATAATTGAGACGCACACGCAACCAATCGCAAAGCAACTTTGTAATCATGTGACTAGTTTATGTATCGAAACAAAAATTGAAGACAATACCTCTTGAAAAAATGTGAAATTTATAATTCAGTGTTGATGCAAATATATATATATTGTATATATATATTGGGTGGATCCATATATTCGTTCGCTTTTTGTTAGTAGTGCAAATTTTTTCCGAATATCTCCGGTTCTGGTTGCCTAATCGGGCAATCCAAATATGTTTTGGAAAGGTGACAGTCCGCTCTTTTCATCTGTCAAATTTGGTTTCATTGGCATTAGTTTTGTTTGTGCTATAGACCTGTGAACATGTCGGAGAATAAGGTGCATTTTCGGCACATTTTGCTTTATTACTTCAAGAAAGGCAAGCGAGCTGCGGAGGCCCACCGAAAGATATGCAGCGTATACGGGGACGATGCCTTAACAAAACGTGCCGCTCAGAAATGGTTTGCCAAATTTCGTTCCGGAGATACGAGTCTTGAAGATGGACCCCGCAGCGGTCGGCCCACCGAGGTTGATTCGAATGATATCAAGGCACTGGTTGAGCAAGACCGGACGCTAAAGGTGCGAGAGATTGCGGAGACACTTAAAATAGGTTATGGAACCGTACAAAGGCATTTGCAACAGCTTGGCTACGTGTCCCGCCTCGATGTTTGGGTGCCGCACAAGCTGACCGAGGAGAACCTGGCCAACCGCATATCCATCTGCAATTCACTTCTGAAGCGGCACGAAAGCGACCCGTTTCTCAAACGAATAGTGACTGGCGACGAAAAGTGGATCATCTATGACAACATAGTGCGCAAGAGATCGTGGGGAACCGCTGGCGAGCCGCCGAATGCCACCCCGAAGGCCGGCCTGCATCCGAAGAAGATTTTGCTATCCATATGGTGGGATCATCGTGGTGTGCTGTTTTACGAGCTGCTTCCTCAGGGAAAAACGATCGATTCGAAGATCTACTGCACGCAGCTAACGAAATTGAATCAAGCATTGCGACAGAAACGTCCAGAACTGATCAATCGCAAAGGTGTCATATTCCACCATGACAACGCCAGACCCCACACCGCAATAATCACTCAGCAAAAATTAGTGCAACTTGGCTGGGATGTTTTGCCTCACCCACCGTATTCACCAGACCTTGCGCCATCCGACTATCACTTGTTCCGGTCCCTGCAAAACTCCCTCAACGGGAAATCGTTCGCTGATCAGACAGCTGTGAAAACGTACCTCGACCGGTTTTTCGCCTCTAAGCCCCAGACCTTCTATGAGAGCGGAATAATGAAATTGTTGGAAAGATGGCAAGAGGTCATCAACAAAAACGGAGAATATATTATTGATTAAAATTCATCCTTTGTATGAAAAAAACTTGTTTCATTTTAGCCTTCAAAAAGCGAACGAATATATGGATCCACCCAATATATATTTTTTTTTTTTTGCACTTACGAGCGTGGCGCAACTTCATCGCGGTTCGCAGCCAATATTCTCGCTTATATTATATTAATTAAAAAACATTGGCGAATGATCGCTTCCGAGTGCAGTGCAGAATGTAATACCACTTGGAGAGCGATCACTGATTGTCAATATTTTTTAATTAATAATACTAAAGAATATAGTCTAAAAAAGGTCATTTTTTGCATACTAATACAACAATACAAAGCATAGTGAATCTTACATAGATTTCGATCTACTGAACACGATGATGTTATTAATTTATAAAAATAAAAATCAATTTTATATTATAAATAAAGTGACCGTAAAAAAAGCTGGAATAGTTACTTAAGTGCTGGAATAGTCATCAGCTTTTTTTATGATCACTTTATTTATGATGTAAAATCGATTTTGATTTTTTATGAATATAAAAACAAAATAATAGTAAATTAAATTAAATTGATAGATAAAAAAACATTTTTAATACTTTCTACTTCTATAACAAACACATTTTTCCTAATTTTGGACTTATGCCACTTGTCAACTAAGGGGCTCAAATAATTATACTCATATTGAAATCATGCATATTACCGAGAGGATGAAAAATAGGACTTTAACTCGAAAAATGTCCCCCGAATTTTCAATGAAAGTTAATAACACCATCATGTTCAACAAGTCAAAATCTATAAGATTCACTATTTTGTACTTTTGTATTAGTCTTTTGTAGACCGTCAAAAACGTCTTTTTTTAGACTATGTTCTTTTACATGACTTTTTTTTTTGCAAAATAGTAGGAAAATTTTGTGTTTAGCTTCACTCAATTATATACACAAGCATTTTGACATCTATCGGGGAAGAAAGTTTATATGCAATATGCTCTGCTTTGCATCGTCACGTGAAAAAAAAGCAGAGCTTTCATTGGATATGGCTTATCGCTCATCGCCCATCGCGTCCAGTGTGCAGTAGGCATAAGCGATAACAGCGACGTACGGAAACTGTCCGTACTAGACTATGAATGAATTTCGGATATTCCGAATTGTGTAAAGTGCACATAGACATAGTATCTCTAGACTGCGCATTCGAGGAGTGGGGGATAATCCTTATTTAGAAAACGCACTCACTTCACGTTCTCTCTCGTTTCACGTATGCGTATAAAGTGTATCTGTTATGATATATCCACACAAACATAGCCACATAAACGTATGCATAAAGAAAATTATTATTATTATAGTTGTATGTAAATATACCCTAAGAGAGGGGATCAAAACACGAAGAAGCTCGGCAGGCTAGGGTGTGCAAACTCCCCTCTTAGAAAGGAGAGAGACAATTTTAGCGGCACCAAAATAGGTCGAACGAAAAGCGATCACATGACGAAGAATGGTACGCCACACATATGCGCTATACGTTTGTCTCATACACATGTATACAATGCAACCGAACTACGTCATAAAATCACTTGATGATGTTTCACTGTTTTGTTTTTTCCTTTGTATTTAGCATTTGGACTATGGCAGAGAACAAGATGTAATTGAGACGTAACGAGACGTAGTCGTGATGTAGATAGAAAAATGTAGAAGTCTCAATTGTGACTGGTCGGTCTTCTTCGGTCCCGCATTTATTCAACCAGTCACGACTGCAACTTCTACATTTTTTTCTGTCCTACCGCCCAATCGACAGCCGACACGAAAAATCAAGGTTACGCACGACATACGACACTGGCCTAGTTTCCACCGAGGGTTTAAACCGGATCAGAATATAAGCACCAAGCAACTACAATCGAGTATTCCCCTGTCAAACGACAGGGAAATGCTCGACCAATGTTTTTCGACTGATTATAGACTAGGTCGAAGAGATGCACGCAAAAAAGGTCTTAGTAATATCAGTTAAATATCAGTTGTTGATTCAAACTATTATTGCTAAAAGTTGGCTATTGAAGATAAACTACATTTGCTGCCGACATCTAACTTTATTAGTTAAAATTACAAGCGTATTTAACAGTAGCTAAGTAAGTGGTAGCTATTCCTCGCTATCTATGCCGCGTAACTGAATATTCCATTCGCAATTGTTTCTGGGACGCTGCCGATTGCCTGCGCTGCCTGCGCATAATATCTTTGGCGACATTGTGTGGCGTGCTCATTGCATCTACCGCTATCTAGCCTATTTGCGATTTCGATTTATTCTCTAATACAATCAGTTGTAATATAACACGTGTTATATTGCAATTATATTGTTAATACAAAATTACAATTAACACATACGTTGTATGCAACTTTGGTTTATTGGGTCTGTATGAAAAATTTATTTCATGTATTATGGATTCTTTAACACAAACTAACATAATATATTTAATAAACTTTTTTATGTACGCCTTCTTATATTTTTATTACAATATATAACATAAATTGATAATATGATTTGTTATTTTTTTATTTTTTATCCAGATTTGACATATGTTTGATTTAACGAGATGAAACAAATAAATGGGGATTAGATTAGACTGCTTATATACAAAATCCCTCTTGTCTTTGTCTCATTAAATAAGTATGCTTTATCCTGTAATATAGATCTGATAATTATTTAATCTGGCAATATTTAAAAATATACTAAAATGTAGCATTGAAATGTATAATACTCGTATATACGTGAATTATAGAATTAGTTTCAATACTACAAAGAAAAAAAATAATGTTAAATTAATAGCTAAAATTATTGAAAATACAAGGGCAAGTTCTTGAAAAGTTCAGAAAATCTGTCAGAGGGTCATGTTACATTACTTTTTGACAAGTAGCATCTTTCAGCTGATTACTGTCAAATTTTGAGCGGAATTTATCGCATGGTTTTATTTCTGTAAATGATTAAAGCGAACAATTTTTGTATTTTTTACAAAATAGAAAAAAACGAGTTTCTTGCAGTGATCAAACATCTACATATGAAAGGTCTAACGCCGATAGAAATCAAAGCCGAGTTGGATAATGTTCATAACACATCTGCACCAGCGTTTGCGAATGTATAGAATTGGAGAATGAATTTAAACGTGGTCATACATCTACATGTGATGCACCTCGGGACGTCCAATTGAAGCTGCTATGCCAGAAATCATCGATAAAGTCCACGATATTGTTTTGACTGATCGACGAGTGAAAATGCGCGAGCTTGTTGAAGCCACAGGCATATCACATGGCACAGTGATTTCAATTTTGCATGAACAATTGGGTATAAAAAAGCTATCGGCAAGATGGGTGCCGCGTTTGCTCACTGTGGATCATAAGCGCGACTGTGTGACGATTTCAAAACAATGTTTGGAGATGTTTCAACGTAATCCAGATGAATTTCTGCGTCGATTCATTACTATGGACGAAACATGGATCCATTACTTCACACCTGAGACGAAGGAACAGTCAAAACAATGGACTTTACTGGGTGAACCAACTCCGAAGGAGGCGAAGATCGTGAAGTCGGCCGGAAAAGTGATGGCCATGATTTTTTGGGATGCACGCGGTATAATTTATATCGATTACTTTCCGTCGAAGCAAACGATCAATGGCGATTACTACGTAGCTTTATTGGATCGTTTCAACAACATTTTAAAGAAAAAACGTCCCCATTTGGCGAAGAAGAAAGTGCTCTTCCATCAAGACAATGCACGGATTCACACGTGCCCAGTACCGATGGCCAAATTCAACGAATTCCGCTACGAATTGCTTTCCCATCCAGCCTGAGTGGAGGTCTTTGATCTTCAGGATTTTTTAAGATTTGTGTTATCTTTTTGGGTTTGAAGATAGTTCGGATATTATGTTTGTTTTCTGCCAATCTGATATGTTGTTCCTTTACATATGGGAGAATGGATAGAATTTTTTTGTCTGGTTCTTTTGATCCAGAAATAAAATTTTTTGGTCAGAGTCCGTTGTCTTGTTTGCATGTTTATTGATTGTGTATTTTTGATTATGTATTTTTTGTTGTGTCCGTTTTTCTGTAAGACTAGTTTTAGGTGGTTGAGTTCTGTCTGTCCCTTTTTCACACAAGTCCCAATAAAAGACACATTAAACATAATAAAGGCCTCACATGAAGTTTTCTCTGACTTCATCTCGCTAATAGAGCACTGCTTCAACCACTTACTTCTCCTATAACAACTAATTTTATGAACAAACTTAAAGAGCGGCAATGAGCTCTCCTATTTCTCCTGTAATCGCCAATATCTTCATGGAGCATTTTGAGAAAGAGGCCCTCAAAAAAACACCTAAAAAACCAGAAGTTTAATTATATAGACGACACATTCGTGATATGTAGACACGGCAGAGCCGAACTCCGTAAGTTCCTTATTTTCCTCAATACTTAACATTCAAATATCACTATAGATATAGAGGAAAACTTCCTTCCTAGATGTTTTTGTCTCTAAGAAAGCTGACGGTACCTTAGGTCATCAAGTGTTCAGAAAACCAACATACACAGATAGATATCTACATGCCGAGTCACACCACCATCTAGTACAAAAACAGTTTGAATCAACTCACTTGTACATAGAGCTTTCACCATCTCTGACAAAAAACATTTACAGACAGAACTCAACCACCTAAAACTAGTCTTACAGAAAAACGGATACGACAAAAAAGGCAATCAAAATAATTAATAAACATGCAAACACGACAACGGTCTCTGACACACAATTAGACGAAAGGATTCTCCCATATGTCAAAGGAACAACAGATCGGATTGGCAGGATATTAAACAAACACCAATATCTGAACTATCTTCAAACCATCAAAAAAGTAAGACAAATCTTAAGAAATCCTAAAGATCAAAGATCTCCACTCAGCTCCGCAGAAGTATATAAAATACCTTGTTCTTACGAGCAAAGAATAAACATTGGAGAAACCGGAGAATGGTTAACCTATGGTTAAAAGAACACTAACGTGATGTCAGGTTAAAACACGTAATCAGCATTATCTGAACATAACATTTAAACAGAACATTAAATACTGTTTGACAAAACGACCACAATAGCCAACATAACATTATATTTTCCAAGACAGTATAGAGAAGATATAGAGATACAAAAACATCCTAACAATCTAAATAGAGATAATGGCTATAACATAAATAAAATATGAAAAACCATTCTCCCGATTATTGAAGACTGATCAATTTCCCCCACCTCTCTTCCCTTTCCTCCCCCACCCATAATTCTCTTCTTTTTTCCCACCACTCCAATAAGTAGCGTAATATAAAAGAAATGGCCTGGAGGAATAGTTCAGTATCAAACTGCTCCTCGCTCTGATGAAGTAGACTGCAAGGTTCACGAAACGTTGGTATTCCAAGAATGAATTTGGACATGAAGGAAACCTGTAAAATACATAATCTTTATATAAAAAGCACCCATAGAAGTCAATCAGAAAAATATAAATATCAAGAATATTTACTGAAATGCTTTTTTTTCTTGCAGATGTTAATAAAGAAAATTTTTACTGGAATAATCAAAATACAAACTTTTATTGCATTTATTTCAAGAACGCAAAGAAAAGTTCATCCAAAAATAAAAAAGAAATTCTTATAGACTGAAATAGTGAAACGAATTCAAAAAACATAACTATACATAGAAGATGTGTGACAGAAGACATTTTAGATAGAAAAATGAAAAATATGAAAAAAACGACGTATCGAACAAAGACAATTAAAAATTAAGTGGCCGAGGAAGGATAACATGGGAGTATTTTGAAACATCCAAAAATATATTCTTTGACGATAAAACGATGAATATTGGATCAATATTGTCATCTATGCAATGTACATCTCAGCTAGTAAGAAAATATATAAATATAAAAGAGACTTCTATTAAAAACATTTTAAATACTTTGTGCAATTTGGAATTTTTTAAAAATCTTTTTAGAAATATACGATTTTTATATTTTTAATTTAAGAAAAGTTTTCAAGCAAAAGTAATATCTATATAGATTATAAGTCTTTTTATAAAGAAAATTGAGATATCTCAAAATAATTACATATTCTATATAAAATCCTGCGTAGATTTTTTTATATTTATGTAGATAATTATATTTTTTATTTTATGAATTGTTTCAAAATTTATATAAAATATCTAAAAATTATATTTTTATATAAAAATTTTTAAAAATATAATAATTCCAATAATCAATAACAATAATTATATTAGGATTTTCGAATTTTAAACAATACAAAAAGATAAACATAGTAGACTAATGAGAATCAGCAACGATAAACGACGTAATTATTTAGTGTACAATCAATAATCAGATATTGGATTGATTCTTTTTTATTTAGACATTTCGACTCTCTTTGGAGTTCTCCTCATCAAGAATACATATATAATTAGCTCACATGTTTATAATGCTTAAGTTACTCCCAAATTGACAAAGATGCAGCGTTGTTAATCAAACATTTATAGAACAAATCTTATTAGAGTGATAGATGCGTAAACAATTTAAATGATTTATCATCACGGAACTGAAGCTTTGTTGAACATATTAAAATTTAAAAAGCAGAAATGTTAAAATCAAATATAAAGATTACACATTTTTAGAACACATGTCCGTGTACGACGACGTATCACTCAGATATGAACTATTCTCGAAGTAAGAGGTCACACAGTAAACATTAAGGTAAATTTGTAATTATCAAGAACAAAACACATATATTGTTGTTAAGTCAAACCGATGGAAATCGCAATAAAATATTGTATAAGAATTAAAAACTGTCAAAATTATTAAAATTGTAAAATAAAGAGTTACATAATAAAATGAAAAGAAAAAGAAAAAATTCAATATAAACCATATTTCGTTAAAATTATCACAAAATTTATTTTTATCAACTAATAAAACTTTTGTCAAATTAAATTAGTAAACTATAAGAAGGTTACTACATAAACCAGGAGAAATTTTCAAACATCGCTGCATAGATATGATGTAGTCTTTCTGTATTTAAACGTAAATTAAGGCCATTCTTTTGCATGTGTATGAATGCCATTTACGAAATCAATCTTTTGTTTAAAAATTTCTCTTTAAAAATTTCTAAAATTTGGACGTTCTCCCAATCGAAGTCATGTGAAAATTCAATACGATGTTTAGTAATTACAGAGTGAGTGTCAGTTCCAATTTATATGTCTACGATGTTCAGATATTCTGCTGGAAAGTTTCCTGCATGTTTGTTCCACATAAGATGCAATCTTTACAACAAATCTTATAAACCACATTTTTGTTATCAAATTTTGGGAGAACGTCCTTTTATAAATCTATTTAATTTGTTATCGCTGAAAAATGCTAATTTTATGTTGGTGTTTTTACAAATCAACGAAAATTTCTTTGATGTAAAATCAAAATAAATAAACAAATTCAAAGGACTCTTTCAAAACATAATAACAAACTCAATCAACGGGCGAAGTAAGAGTCAACCACATTTTTGAATTTTCATAAAATTATATATTATATTAACAGCGATGAAACATCACGCAAAAAAATTAGACTATAAACTAATAAATTACAAGTTACAAGTTTCGGCTACCGGTTTGAGCCCTCTTCAGACATTAGTATAACGAAAAAATAATATAATAACAGAATAAAATCAATTGTCGCAAATGTTCGCATATTCAGAATAATCACAGTTCGGGTGAGTCTTGATCTCGAAATATAATTTCCGTATGGTTGAACAGTCAAAAGTATTAAAAATGTCATTGGTAAAGTTCTAGTTAATAAAAAGGATAAATTAAAGAACAAAAAAACGTACTACCGACAATTACGCATAAATAAGATAATATAAAATATCGAAAATCCAACAAATTCAATAAAAATTATTTCAAAAACCAGAAATCATATGTAAGAAGTTTGAATTAATATGTCCAAAACGAAATAAAAAACTTATGAAATATGTACATTGAGAAGGAGCGCAGATATGTAAGACATACATTATGTATCGATTTTCATATACGTTCAGTAGTGCGGATCAACACAGACTGAGAGAGGAGACGGACTGTTCGCAACCGAAAGTCAAACTCTATTTATGATTGGAATATACGCTTTGTGGAGGCCATCGGTATCAGTCTGTAAATTGAGACCATTCTTTTGTTTCTTGATATTAATCATCTCTGAAACCAAACGTCTACGATAGCAGGGCTCTTCGTCTAAGATTTCGACCTCATCCCATTTAAATTCATGGTCTAGTTGTCTCCTATGCTCCGTTATTACAGATCGTGCCGACGTGTTATATCTAATGTGATTGCGATGTTCTGCAATTCTTGTCTTTAATTTTCTACCTGTCTGTCCCACGTACGTAGCGTCACAATCATTGCATGAAATTTTGTAAACCACGTTGTTCTTCGATGTCTGCGGATAAACATCTTTGTGTACTTTGATGTATTTTTTGAGTTTGTTCGGACTACGGAAAGAAACTCTGACATCGTTATTGTTGAACCGATTGAACTTTTCTGTGTGGAGAGGGATGAACGGAACCGTAAGCCATGACACCGATTCCTTCGCTTCGACATTGTCATTCAAACTGTTATGTTTCTGTGTTATGTGTCTATTTCTATTCAAGTTTTTAATTCGTAGGTTGATTGTGTCAAATATAAATGATAATGGGTAGTCATTGTCTAATAAAATGTTAATGATAAGTGTCAAATTCTGTGTGTGAAATCGAACGTCTGAAAGTAAAATTGTTCTGTCAACCAGCGAAAAAATCGTCCCTCTTTTCTGTGCAATGGGGTGGTTAGAATAGAAATTCAAAAACCTGAAAAGGTCGGCTTACGGTACCAATCAACTCCAAACCCGTTTCCAATGATAGATATAGTAACATCCAAGAAACTGATTTCATCACCCCCAAATTCTGAAGTGAATTGTAATCGTGGATGGAAAGAGTTAAATTGTTTTACTATTGAGTCAATTTTTGATGGCTCAACCGCAGTGCAAATATCATCCACATATCTAAAATAAAATGTCACGTCCAAGTTCAACGACATCAAGGACACCGTCCGTCTCCTCTCTCAGTCTGTGTTGATCCGCACTACTGAACGTGAAAATCGATACACTGAATATGAAAATCGATACATAATGTATGTCTTACATATCTGCGCTCCTTCTCAATGTACATATTTCATAAGTTTTTTATTTCGTTTTGGACATATTAATTCAAACTTCTTACATATGATTTCTGGTTTTTGAAATAATTTTTATTGAATTTGTTGGATTTTCGATATTTTATATTATCTTATTTATGCGTAATTGTCGGTAGTACGTTTTTTTGTTCTTTAATTTATCCTTTTTATTAACTAGAACTTTACCAATGACATTTTTAATACTTTTGACTGTTCAACCATACGGAAATTATATTTCGAGATCAAGACTCACCCGAACTGTGATTATTCTGAATATGCGAACATTTGCGACAATTGATTTTATTCTGTTATTATATTATTTTTTCGTTATACTAATGTCTGAAGAGGGCTCAAACCGGTAGCCGAAACTTGTAACTTGTAATTTATTAGTTTATAGTCTAATTTTTTTGCGTGATGTTTCATCGCTGTTAATATAATATATAATTTTATGAAAATTCAAAAATGTGGTTGACTCTTACTTCGCCCGTTGATTGAGTTTGTTATTATGTAAAATCAATATATGGTAACAAAAACCAAAATACATGATCGCTAACTGTATCGTTATTTGGGACATTATTACTGAAAAATTTTTTGTTAAACCAATATTTTAGTCTACTCAACTATTGATCATGTCAGAAACAAATTCTGTCGGATAGTCATTATTTAGTAATGTACAAATAATGAACTTAATATTTTTATAATGAAATTTTGGATCTGATAAGAGTAACAATAACTCTGTCCAACATAGCCATTATGACACCTTTTTATGAGAAATAGAATGTGAAGATAAACGGATTGGAAGGTACCATCCTGAGAATGGTTTGTGATACCAATCTAACTCTAAACCGTTATTGTTAATAATGGTTACATCTAAAAAATTAATACTATTGCCTCCTATTTCTAAGGTAAATTGCAATCTCGGATGAAACGAATTGAAAGTTGTCAAAATAAAATCAATCATATTAGACAGAACAGCCATCACGATATCATCAACATATCTAAAAGAGTAATTGAAAGCCTAACATTGCTATTGCTAATCTCTAAGTCTTGTATGACTAAATCTGCTAAAATAGGAGATAAGACCGATCCTATTGGTGTGCCAAAGTTTTGTTTGTATATCTCCCCATTAAAAGTAAAGTACGTCGAGTTAAATACTAATTCTAGTGCTATAAAAAATTCTTTTTCCAGAATAGTCGTTGATTTTTTTATATAATTCCTATTAGCCACACTCTCAATCGCCAAATCTAAAGGAATGTTAGTAAACAGAAATGACGTCAAGAGAAATTAAAGTATTAAAATTAGTTTCCAACCGCCTACTTCTTAACTTGTGTGCAAGATGGAACTGTTTTCCATTTTACTGAAAGGTTTAAAGGATTTTCAGAAATAATATCGTATAAAAATGAAGTCAATAAATATAAAGGACTGTCAATTAGAAGAAATTATGATCCTAAAGGGACAATTAGGCTTTTGGAAGTGCATATGCACGAGATAAGTTTCCTTCACTACATGATATTTTTACTATTGTAAAGGGTGTCCCAAAATTAACGCAAGATTTGAATTTGCCGCCATTTGTGCAGTAAAGTGTTGGCAACCCAAAAAAAAAAA
>NW_017305667.1:14284-23360 GCF_001594115.1 Trachymyrmex septentrionalis
TTATTTGAAATCACAGGTCTATGTCAACAAGCCCACAACCACCCGTGCATTAAAGGAGGAGATTCAACGCTGCATCAACGAAATTCAGCCACATTTATGCAAAATGGTCATGGAAAATTTCGACAAACGAGTGCGTATGTGCATGCAAAGCCGTGGAGGCCATTTGCCCGATGTGTTATTCCACAAATAACCCTATCTTATGTACTTTATGATTCATTAAAAAAATAACAATCAAAAGACTAAAAACTGTGTTTTCTATTTAATTCAAATCTTGCGTTAATTTTGGGACACCCTTTATATGATATTAGCGTTTTTCAGCGATAATAAATTAAATAGTTTCGTAAACGTATAAAAGGACGCTCTCCCAAAATTTGATAATAAAAATGTAGTCTATAAGATTTGTTGTAAAGATTGCGATGCATCTTATATGGGACAAACATGCAGGAAACTTTCCAGAATATTTGAACATCGTAGACATATAAATTGGAATACCCACTCTGTAATTACTGAACATCGTATTGAATTTTCACATGACTTCGATTGGGAGAACGTCCAAATTTTAGATAAGGAGAAAATTTTAAACAAAAGATTGATTTCGGAAATGGCATTCATACACATGCAAAAGAGTGGTCTTAATTTACGTTCAAATACAGAAAGACTGCATCATACCTATGCAACGATGCTTGAAAATTTCTCCTGACTTATGTAGTAATCTTTTAGATTTAATTTAGTTTACTAATTTAATTTGACAAAAGTTTTATTAGTTGACAAAAATAAATTTTGTGATAATTTTAACGAAATATGGTTTATATTGAATTTTTTCTTTTTCTTTTCATTTTATTATGTAACTCTTTATTTTACAATTTTAATAATTTTGACAGTTTTTAATTCTTATACAATATTTTATTGCGATTTCTATCGGTTTGACTTAACAACAATATACATGTGTTTTGTTTTTGATAATTGCAAATTTGCCTTAATATTTACTGTGACCTCTTACTTTGAGAATAGTTCATCTAAGTGACACGTTGTCGTACACGATTATCTCCAATTATGTGTTCTTCAGGCAGAAATAAGGTATTCCTTTCATTTCTCATATGTTTATAAATTGGACTATTTCTAAATATACGTGCATTGTGCATTCTTCCAGGTAAACCAATGAAGCAATTAATAAACTTTCCGCGATGATCACAAATCGTTGGAACAAAAAGTAATTAATTGAATAAAGTTCATTCTCGAAATGAATATATTAATAGATTTTATACATTCAGTAAAAATAATATTTTGTAATACAATTGAATGAAAACCTTTTTTGTTGTAGTAGTCATGAGCGTTATTTTTTGGTTGTTTGCGTGGGATATGACAACCGTTAGTTGCTTCTATAACTCCCGAAAATCCAATTGATCTCTGTTCGAATACCTGCAAGATTAAAGTAAATAGAAATTCAAAATTATTTAGATCAAGTTTGATTTTAATTTTTTTTTTCAAAGTGTAATTTGTTTTCTTCAGACTTGTTGCAAATCATTATTTTAATAATGATAATATAATACTTATATCTATACACACATCTTTATAAGCATGATTTGGCTATTGTATATACTGTGCATCAAGTATATCAATGATATCTTTAAAAATATTATGTGCTGAACTTGTTGCTATATCAAATCTCCTGTTGCTAGAAAAGTCATAGGTCTGTTTAATAATCATATTGTTAATCACACTTTCTTTCAGAGTAGTGCATATCCATTTACACTTCCATTTATGTCTTCCAAGATGTTGTCCAATAACAATTGATAAATTTTGTAATTAAATAAACAAAGATACATTATATAATTGATAAACCATTAATGAAGTATAAGCAATTATTCAATATAAAATTAAGCATGGAGTTAACAGCAAATCTATGATATTTAATTATTCAAACTTGTTCTAATTAAATTAAATTAAATTCGATCGATGAAACCATTCTAATTAATTTTATTAATATTTTTATGTATTGTTACTTCACAATATATGTATAGTTACTTCACAAGTTGCTTGATTCCTGAAACATTTCCTTAAATTCTTAAGTAAATCTAGGAATTATTCTTTCATAATAATGTCTATTACGATGTTTTATCCAGGCACGACGTCTAATCACATTGAAATGGATACTAGATTCTATTAAATTTTGTATGATATTTTCAAAATTATGTATTGATATTCCGTTATCCTCCACAAAGAATGGTATTAATGCCATTTATTCCATTTCGGATATATTAATAGCAGTTAGCGATTTGCACGATTAAATATGTATATGCGCGATTCAAAACATAAAGAGAGAATAAAAAAGGAACCTCAAGAGAATGCCATGAGTGATATTTGATATTACAAGTGTTTTAGCAATATTGGAAGAAGCTATGAAGGATAGGCTCATTAAAATTACCGAATTACTACTGTTACGTCCAAGCTCCGGAAATGAATTTAAAGAAAAGAGGAAATAGGAAGGATGGAGTGTGGAAGGACGATCAGACTCTTGTCTCGCAAGTATCCGCACAGTGGCGAGTTCCCCGAGTCGAACGCACTCTTTTTGTGCTCGCCTCGGAATATGATCAACATCCCATACAGACGCTATGAAATCTACGAGCGACCGGTACGATCATCGGTCCGAATTTCGAGTCAAGGAATCTACCTTTAACTCGGGAATAGATCACATGCGATCTCTGAAAAGGCAACAATTACGAGTATTTTTTAGGGTTTTAAATTTGAAGAACGAGAGAGAGAGATAAAAAATTACTAATTAGTATTGTTTATTATTATTAACCATTATCAATTGGACAGAAGATAAAAAATAAGGTTATATAATAATAAGTTTATTTATTATAAACTAATTTATACATTAACTGATATGGTTACTATAAAAGAAAAGAAAAATTCAAAGATCTACATGATAATCATTATTAATTACTTAACATATGACGTCTATTTAGTAACTATTTTAAATTTTTATGCATGTTAAATCATCAGAGAATCAGGTTTCAGGGTGAGCAGAGCTCACAGGTCTTGTTCAGTGAATAGTAACGAAGGAAGGAGGAAAAAGATTAAAAAAGAATTCCACCGGAACTAAATATGGATTGGGGGAATCCAGAATAAATACAGGAATACAGGAACGGAGGTTGGCCGATAATTCCATGTCGGATTTCATGTGGATCGAAATAATGAGGGCCGATTGTAAAGGTCTCCTCGGAAATAGATGCGGTAATCCGCGGGAATTGGCTAATGAGTGACTTAAAAGTGTCACTCTCTTGGCGGAAATAGGATTTCGGTGGGGAGGAATTTCTTCTAAGAACTCCACGCTATCCGTAGAGTTCGTCGGAGACGGACCGAAATTGAAATGACGGATGAATCGGATGTTAGCAGAGGGGTGTCAGAAAAAATTCTGTCAGAGCGTCCGAAAACGCGGATGACGGAGATCAAGAGGGAGATGAAGAAGTTCGATGGGAAGGTGAAGAAATTCGAGGGGGAGGTGAAGGAGAAGGAGGAGGTATCACCTCTAATAAGTCACGGTTAGCAGGTAGAGCCGGCGGAGCCGGTGGTGGCGAAGGTGGTGAAGGCAATGCGTCCTAGGCTGGGCAACTCCGATCTCGAGAACAAGGTTCTCTCTACCTCAAGGTTCTCTTGGTTCAGGAGTCTCCGCGCTTCCCGATAGGCCCAGCTTCTAAGCCAACCCTTATAGGGACGGTTTAGGCGTGGCACTATGGTTTAGCGAGGGTTTTGCGGATATATATATATATATATATATATATATATATTATATATATATATGTCAAGATATGGGACTTATTGCTACTCTGCAAGGTTAGGTTTTTGAGGATGACTCAAAGATCCGATCTCCGTGATTGGTCCAAGGACTCCAAGGGGAAGGTTGACTCAGCGATGTGAAGTCTGCTGGTCGACTTGACACTAGTAACGAAATAGATCACTCGATCTAATGGCTTACCACTAAGATCAGTAGAGCAATAAGGTCACGGACCGGCAAAGTATCGGCTTGCTACGTAACTTGTGTAATCGCGAACCGACAGAGTTTTGTGTCGGAGATGGAGTTTGACTGGCTGACTGTTTGTGAAGGGCCTCCTTTTTATATTCGCGAGTTAGTGGTGCCGAGTGGTGCAGAGCTCGCGTGTGTTACTGGTTTAATCTAGGATTAAAGATATCGGTTATGAAATGGGATTCTGGGATATGTCTAGACAACTTCCGTCATCAACCATTTGCCGGATGTTCAATAGTTTAGAGCCACATATGTCATTTATTACAAACAACTGCTGTTTCAGTTTGTAATTCTTAATTTATTTATTTCTTCTGTTCCTCGGGATAAAGTTCGTCTATTCGGCACTTAGTTCAAATATCTAATCCAACAACTTCGTTCCGAGTGGATTATTAGTTTAAAAGGCGAATGTTATTCGGCTCACTATTGTAACCTCCTGTGGTAGAAACAGATGGTCTACCCGCGTTACTTGTTAATAATTTTTTATGATGATGACGAAAATTCTATTGAAGAAAAGAACTGTTGAGTCTGGACGTAACACTACGATTAGTAGCATTTAAGTACTCAAGAAAGAAAAAGCATAATGAAGTTCATAACAGTCAAGATAGATTTCATATTCCTGGAAAGAAGTTTCCTAGTACACAGCGACTAGTGTATTACAACACCAAATATCGATTACAGATGATCGACTTATAAATACGCGACAGTACAGATTTCCGCAAATTTATAAGGAAGAAATAAATAGGCAAGTAAAGAACTGTTAGAAGGAGATATTGTAAAACCTTATCAGTCTCTTTACAATACGCCTTTATAGGTCCTAAAAAGAAAGATTCAAGGCAAACAAACGATGGAGAATAGTTCTGAATTTCCGAGCCTTGAACGAGAAAAAAGTCAGAGATCCATTACCTAATATCGTTGAGATTTTAGACTAATTAGGCGGAGTACTTTTCCATCTGTGATTTAGCCTCGAGATTTCACCAAATGAAAATGTATCCCACAGACAGTCATAAAACCGCATTTACTACTCCTTTTGGGCATTACGAATTCAATCGGATGTGTGCCTTTCGGATTAAAAAACGCACCTGCTACTTTTCAAAGATTAATGGATTTAATATTATCAAGATTACAAGGCGAGAAATTATTTGTTTATATGGATGACATTGTCATCTACGCTACCTCATTAGAAGAATACGAAAGAAAATACAATTTGCTAATAGAACGATTATACAAGGCTAATTTAAAACTACAACCTGATAAATGTGAGTTTTTAAAAAACGGAAGTTATCTATCTGAGACATGTGATAAGTAAAGATGGAATCAAATCCGATTCAAAAGAATTAGAAGCCGGAAAGGAATTTCCGAGGCCTTAAACACTGAAAAATATTAAACAGTTTTCTAGATTAGCAGGTAGATTATCAGAGATTTATACCCGACTTCTCAAGATTGACAAACGTTCTAACAAGTTTGAAAATTGAAAAAAGGTAGGGCTCGTTTTGATTGGACATCTGATTAAGAGGAGTGCTTTGAAGCATTTAAAGAAAAATTATGTGAAGAACCTGTATTATAATATCCTGATTTTTACAAAGCCTTCATTCTATTTAATCATTGATGCTTCCGGCATCGTCATAGGGAGTATTTTATCACAAGGAGAGATAAATAAAAATAGGCCAATAGCAAAATACGTTTCGCAAACTTTAATTGACAATGAAATAAAGTACTTATGAAAAGGAAGCTTTAGCCATAATATATTGCGTCAAACATTTTAGGCCATATTTATACGGGCGGAAGTTTACATTAATGACTGACCATAAACCATTGCTCTGGTTTAAAAATGCACAGGATGCAAACATGAGAATACTCAGATCGAGATTAAAATTAACTGAATATGACTACGATGTGTAGTGTACAAAGCACGTAAAATTAACGTAAATGCCGATGCTCTATTTAGAAATTCAGTTGATTTTAAGAAAGAGTATTGTAATATAATTACGCGCAATATACCTTTGAATTCTAATAACTTGGTAGATGCGGAAATAATTTCCGAAATGCTAGAAGAATCAGATGAAGAGAAAGGAGAAGATGAGGATTTTAAATTGCACTTATTAGATGAAGAATCGTTTGAAGACTTAATATCAGACGATAATTAACTTAAAGAAGATATGGATTCAACACCCTGTCACATCAAGGAAGATAGAGAAGTCACAAAGCTCACGAACTACAGAAAAACTGCAATTTGTGACCCTCCTCTAATATAGCAGAATATAAATTCGAAGTCAAATAGTAAAAGATAAGAAAACGAATCAGGAAGCGTCAACTTTCAAATACAAGACGATTCTCAAATACAGGAAGGCGGAATAGAAGACGGATATAATTCAGGTATAGGAAGTGATATAGAGAATAATGATTAAAAGGAAAATCAAGAAGAAAAAGAAGATCAAGAAGATCTGGTAGGTAAGAATGAGAATTGGGAACTGAAAGAAAAAACAAAACCTATTATTATTGATGATCAGATAATAAAAAACAATGTTCTTGCCTTCCGCGAATTATTATTTTTGCGGAAGGACAATGTTGCACATTTTGTCGACAATGATGGAAAACCTTTAGATTCAGGATCACAAAAATTATTTGAAAGAAATAAGATCTCACATTTAGGAGATCTTACCTTAGGTAAAATTAGAGCCATAAAATATAAGAAGTGCTCCGTAACATGTTCCGTTAACATCCACATGACTAGATAAAATCATTGGACAAGTGGCGATATGATTAGATTTTAATCCGGTTATGTATGTTTCTGATAATTAATAGGATCCATAAATGTACATGCGCTGACATGCTTCTTGAGACTTCAGTTATAGTTACAAATTGATCAGACCACATTGCCCTGTCTATTAGTGAAGGATTCAAGGGTTCGACAATGATCTTTACCCAGATCTCTCTCTCTGCGGTAATATTAAATTTATGAATTGCCGCTAAAGAACTAAATTTAGAAACGCTTAGTATCGCAAAAACGGATTATGTCAATAATGTAGCAATATTAAAACTGCATTACAACTAGCTTTTGTAAATTCACCAACTAAAATAATTATATGCAACGAATTAGGTAAATATCTTCCAAAGGACCTTTGTTATACGATAATTGGAGAAATGCTACCTATCGGAAGGATCGAGGGATTACTAAAACATGTAACAGAATAAAACATAATTATTATTGAGAAAATTTGAAATTTGATGTTCAGCGATACATACAACAATGTTTGCAATGTCAATTAAAAATATTAGTACGTATTAAAACCAATGATAATTACGGATACGCCAGGGTCTTTGTTTGATAAGGTAGCCATGGATGTCATGGGACTTCGTCCAAAACTGAAAGAGGAAATGAATATATTTTAACCTTACAGGATCAATTAAATAAATTCTGCATGTGTATGGGAATATCATTACCGGATTAAACTTTTCTTTTCAGAAAAGATAGCTGAAGCTTTCGTAGATTTATTTGTATATTAGAAGTGCCCAAAGCTATACTAACAGATCAAGGAAGAAATTTCATTAGCGAATTAATGCGAAAAATAACAAAAATATTCAGAATCCGCAAATTCGATAGGATCGCTTTTCACCCTCAATTAAATGGATCACTGGAACAATCACATCACGCATTAGGAGGATATTTAAAAAAATACGCAAATGAACAGAAACAATGGGATAGATGGATTGGCTTAGCGATGTTTAATTATAACACTAGCATTCACGAAGCCACTAAACGCACTCCCTACAAAGTGCTCGGGAAAATAGCAAGAATTCCATCAAATGAGTTCTTAAGTCCTGAAGATAAATTAGCCAATTACGAGGATTATCTATGGTAATAAACTTGATCACACAGCTGCACACAATCCAAATAAATGCACGCGAAAACGTCATCAGAGCTAAACTTAAATCGAAAAAAAAAACATTACTGGTCCTCACGAAGTCTTGGAAATATTAAATAGAAATAATACAAAATAAAAATTGAAATAAAAAAAAAATAACCGCATTGTTCATTCAAACCGCTTGAGAATTTTCCACATAAAACCACATCTCAACAAAAATTAAAATTTAATAATAATATGACATAAAATCAAAATTTCAGATGAATCCCCGAATCAGAGGAATAATCGCGATATTTATATTAATATGGACTCGAGAAACTTATGGGATAATAGGATACGTCTGCGGCTCCGCATTAACGAATCTGACTACGTTATCTTTAATAAACATTGAAGTGATATCTCCACATAAAACATAAATTCCATCAAAGTTTATGTACAACTACGTCAATGACTTCAAATCTGTAAGAGTTATGCAATATAAAGTCGAAATTGACCGTTTAATCGGGAAATATGGAATGTTTTCCCATACTATAGATGTAATATAACGGCAAGCATTCATATATAACTGAAGTATCTCGAAAAGCATGTCAGCGCATGTACATTTATGCATCTTTTGAATTATCAGAATAACCGGATTAAAATCTAATCATATCGCCACTTGTCCAATGATTTTAGCCGGTCATGTAGATGTTGACGGAACATGTTACGAAGCAACTTATTCCGATCCGTATGGAACTTGGGGGAGATGTAGGTATGATGGGATTAAAATTACGATTATGGTGCTGACGTTAAAATAAACTCAAACCGCGTTCAGCTAAAGTCAGGTGTGGGCTGTGAATTTACACTCGTTGTACTGACATAGAGGATGGAGATACTTTTTGAAATCCAGTATCAGCCGACTAATGTAAATTTTCTGATTATAACGTATTATATACAAGATATGCAGATAAAACATTCGATAGTACAATATGAACGAAAAATCTTAATTGGCTTACTCATTGAGAACACAAAATATAATTTTTGCTTTAACGAACATGGGAGAATATTCCAACTGTGGACATACACTTATTAGAACTGAGCATCCAAAATTAATAATTTCTGAAATTTCACCCGGCGTCTCACTTTTTAAATCGACAGGACATATAGTTAATCTTAATTTTTTTGCATACACAATATGAATTTAAAA
>NW_017305667.1:23460-26647 GCF_001594115.1 Trachymyrmex septentrionalis
CGTCTAATGTTAATTGCGACATGATTTGTTTTTTACTTAATTTTCACTTATCGTTGATTTTTCTTTTGCGTTTTATATCTGAAGAGGGCTCAATCTTGTAGCCGAAACTTGTTATATTTTTACACATGTTTATACATTTATACATTTATATATGCCGTTCCGTGCGCATGTATCGTCGCATAATAATTTAATTAATTAAATGTTTTGTTTTTCTCTTTGTAATCTACTGACTCTTCTTTCGCCGTGTATTTGTTTGATTATTTATGAATTTAAAATTTGTATATGTAGAAAGGTTTTAATTTTATTTAGGTTAGGTTATTAATTTCATATTCGCACGCAACTTAATCAACTATACAGAAATATTCTATTGCAGCAATGCGATCTTGAATCGCGGATGTTGCAAAATGCGCTAGCTATAGATCACCTGATGATTTTTTTGCCTATCATTTTATGAAAGAGCCTGGTTACATGGCTCTTTTGACAAGGAGAATAATTCATATGGTAAAATGTGTATTAACCGAAGTAAAATTAGCTCAGAGAGCTGAGTGCTACAAAAAACTCCCGGTATTACGAGGAAATGACACATATTTCTTAACTCCGCAAACGTATATACTATTACGTCAAGGAACTCAAATCACCTGTAATTCTTTTGCACTCACTATGTACCTTTTAAGAGATTCTTAGTATAAATTTATGCCTAAGCCGGAAATATTATCGCTTACCATCATAAAGCCTTCGACAAAACTATTCTAGAAATGTATTAGTTCTAGGGCATTAGCTACTAGTGGAATATATTTACAAAATGACTTAGGAACTCAAGGGGATCATATAATGTTCCCCGTAAAGCGACTTGCGGTCTTTAACTCCGTGGCAAGGAGCATAATGAGATATTCAACTGGAGGATCACTCGCTAATTTTATAATCTTATAATCTTTTTTTAGATGAAACATTAATCGAACAAATCACTATTTTTACTTGGCAAAAATTTTGAAGTAGATTCCTAATTTTTGGTAACGAAAGTGCCGGATTTTTAGGAATATACTTATTAGTAAGAAGTACTAAGCTTATATTAGACATACTGGTACACGGATATGCTCTGCACACAGTGTATGGATGATCAATGTACCT
Source organism: Trachymyrmex septentrionalis (assembly GCF_001594115.1). Taxonomy (NCBI): domain Eukaryota; kingdom Metazoa; phylum Arthropoda; class Insecta; order Hymenoptera; family Formicidae; genus Trachymyrmex; species Trachymyrmex septentrionalis. The sequence goes on from NW_017305667.1 coordinate 24,589, forward strand.
ATTAAAAGCCATATGGGACTCACGCAGCTCCTATTACATTTAGGAAAAGAAAACTTAAAACCGTAAACTCCGATATTTCGGATTCCAATAAACAAGAACTTGACAGAATCGAAGACATTCAAACTTAAGCCCTTATAAAAAGTAGCGCGCCAGGGCTTGTTTACCCCTCTCTCCTCCCAAAAAGAGATTCAACGTACACTCTTGAACTAAAAGACTAATACAAGAAAATGAAAAAAACCACAAAGACTACAATTGACATTTCTTTCTATCAATCAACTTTATTCCGAGTCTTTGTACTTTCTCTCCTTAAATAACACACATCATGCAGAAATTAAAATACAGTAACAATTTCCTTATAGACGACATAGAAATACAGTGCATAAAGGAAATTGGCGTGCAGCTCGCTGACGGTAAAAATTGTGAAGGTAGACTCATCTGCTATGTTCTGGGTCCACCTGAAACACAATCGGGAAGACTTCCAAGAGAGAGGACTTGAAGAGTTGACCCGGAGGATGACGATAGGACGGATACTGCGTTATCATCCTAATTACGTTATCGAAGGAGAAATCGTAATCATCAGGACATCTAGAACATCGAGGATGGCAGCTAGGTATCATGACAGCCATTTACGAAGACGAAACAACTATTGTCTTCTGAGAGACTGGAACCGTAACGCGGAACGTCCTTACTTCGAGATATACATATTTCCTTTATTTAATCTTCCATACAAACTCCAAATGTTTCGATCCTAGTTCGGATCCTTTTTAATATTAGAAATTTACATTTGCGAAGTCATTGTGTTTCCTGATACACTATACTAATGAATAAAAGCATTACAATATATTATTAATAAACGCAGAACATTGTTTAATATTTAAATTAATTTATGTACATAAAATTTAATTTAACTTACATGAGTTTCGTCAAGGTAATAAGAATGACATGTTAACAAAACGACATGATAATTTCTGTTTACCGGTATGCAATGTTCAGTCTGTTACCATAGATTTCATTAAAAACATAGAATATAATATAAGAAAAATGCAAATGAAAATTCCTGACATTATGGATATAAGAAACAAAATTCTTCAATTAATCAATAATATAAAACAAAGTAAAACTTTTATAGAGAAACAGATCGGGTTTCTTTTTTGTGAAACTAAAAAGTTTATTAAAAATAATCAAGACATACTATTTACTCACAAAGGCAACGTGGTTGTGGCTTTGATTTGAATAAGTTTGATTATAACAAAAAAATGGAAGAAATACTTCGTGATTGCAATACTTATATACAAGTTACACGTAATCCGGTGAACAAGATAATTATTAATCTGAAGAATATGTTGAAGAGATGGAGAAGTTTAGAAATGATGATAAGTGAGTCTAACTATAAATATTTAAACTCATTCAATCCAATTCTACCACGAGTATACAGTGTTCCTAAAGTTCACAAGCCTGATTGCCCGTTGCACATTATAGTTTCCTCCATTGGAAGTTCTTTGCACAATTTAGCGACGTTTTTACAATATTCTAAAAAATAGTTTGCCTCCGGTTAATAGTCATATAGGTAATAGTTTTCAACTCATTAAGAATATAAAAAAAATCTCAAAATTAACAATACTAACATAATACAACAATGATAACTCTTCTCTCTTAGTATCTCTTTTTAATCAACGTTCTAACAAATTTGATGATGGAGGGAATTAATAAGAGATGGCATCTCATACAACCGAACACGTTTGACTAAGAGTTTTTAAATGGGCTAAATTTGGTTCTTGATTTTAACTTCAATAACAAAACTTATTATACTCATAGATAGACATTTGATGTACCGATGGGTTCACTGTTATCGCCAATAACATTTGATATAGTCCTTCAATAGTTATAATCTGACATTTTAACTAAATTGAATCAAACCTTCCTTATATGTACGCTACGTGGATGACATTGCTCTTGCAATTGACAAGACACATATCGACGATCTTTACAATATCTCCAACAGTTATCATACGAGTCTTAGTTTTACATTGGAGGAGGGGGGGGGGGTGATTATATATAT
>NW_017305667.1:26747-61709 GCF_001594115.1 Trachymyrmex septentrionalis
GATCGTATAGAGATGTTTAAAAAAGCATTTTATAGGTATAATAGAAACCTCTACTTTTCGGATCGCTAAAAAACCGCTTAAAAAAACGGTCTCATGAAGATTTCATGAAGTTACACAAACATATATGAAAATATATCAGACCTCAAAATTTTTTATGAAATTTGCGAAGCTCCACGGAGTGGAATAAAAATTGTATACAAATGCGATTTACATCATTCGAAAGAGCGAATCTTTACTTTTAATTTGCTTTTTTACGAAGCTCTGTATGATTTTTTTTCATCGAGTTATTCAACGTTGAAGCAAAAGGACCATTTTTGTGTATATCGATTACGAAACATAACTAGTTATCAACAGTTGCTAGACTATTTATGATGAAAGTCAAAGGATAATCTAATCCCTTGTCTTTCACCATCTATTATATCAACCACGGAGCGTTGGAGACGATACAATTTTAAAGTAGAGACCACGTTCCGACAAGACAAAGGATCGTAATAGATTCTCCTTTAATAAACGAATAAATAAATGAATCAATTCCTATTAGTAACTTTATATCCTTAGAGTTAAAAACGCAATGTCAATTGAACAAAAATTAGATATTAAGTTGCTGTGGAAGTCTAAAAATTATAAATTAAATCTTTGAGACTCGAAGAGGAATTTGTTGATCGTCATCCAACACCGTGGGACTGGTGACGATTTTTCTAGATATAGTTCTAAGAAGAGAGAATCTAGCGATAATTTTGCACATGAGATGATCAAAACCAGATGGCCACCCATTCCTATCTTTGGTGATAGTCCAATATAAACCCATAACCATGATCTCGTGAGCAGAGCGCAGCTAATTTCTAGTAGTGGCATTGATAGAATCGGTAGCAGTTAATTTTTGGTAGTGGTATTGATAGAATCAGTAGCAGTTAATTTTTGGTAGTAGTATTGATAGAATCAGTAGTAGTTAATTTTTGGTAGCACCATAGTTAGAATCGGTAGCATCATTAACAATCGAAGTGTTAATCGTCTAAGTGATTGTGTAACGATTCCTTGTGCCCAATCCATTATCACTTCAACCCAGTTATTTGTAAGCCAACCTTCTGAGCAAGGTACGACACAACATTTATTCCGAGCAAGGCTTCATCGGAAAAAGTGAATTACTCATTTCTGCTCCTTTGTTTTTTTCTTTTTTTTCTTTTTCTTTTACTTTTACGCTTCATCCATTGAACATTATTATTATATTTAATTAATTCCTATTGCGGCCTCTGCATTATTCCTTTAACCCCTTTCCCCCTTTTATCAAATTCGATAGCTTACCTATCGTCCTTATTCTTCAATATTCGAACTATTCTATATCCATTATTTGGAAGCTCGCTTAATCCGCGAACACTTCACTCCTCCACTTTCCCATTACTTGCCGAATTCTCATTTCCTGTTTAATGCAGAGCCTGGCATGAAACAATTTCTTTTATTTATTTTATTAAAATTTCGTAGTGAGGGACCGGGCATCTCGTTCATGTATTTCCCGTGCGGCTAAACGCTTAAGAGGTCCGCGGCTCAGGGAAGCCCGTCGGCTTCTCGATGAAGCCTACCAAGAATTCTTAGCTAGTCTAAATATATATAATACAATAGTAATTTAAATAATAATAATTAAACATAAATAATAATAAAACATTAGTAATGACAATAATAGCCCTAATAATTTAGCTACCAACAATAATAATAACAATAATATTAATAATAGTCACAGGCCCTTCTTCCTCCACATTCCATCCTCTCCAATCATCCTTGTTCATCTCTAGTTCCTTCCCTTCAACTTGTTTCCTTCTTCGGTTGTGGAACTCTCGTCTTCTACTCGTTCTTCTTCCCCTGACGTGGAATTCATTTTATCTCTTTTAACTCAACGAATTTTTCCAGACATTTTCTCCCTTTCTCATCCTTCTTTTTCCGCCGACCTCGAGCGTGGAATTCGTAGTAGAAATTCCCCCTCGTCGTCCTCGTTACCATTATCATTACGAGTATTCCTAAATTTCCTTTTTTCCTAGTTCCAAGTTTTCTACCGATCCTCTTCCTCCAGACACTTTCATCATAAATTTCGAAAATGCAGATCCCGACAAAATCCGAAACACTAACCCGACAACTTCCAGGAATCCTTATTCCTGTTTTCCTTTCCCACTTCCCATATCCTTTCTTAGTCCCGGTAGCTTTTTTTTTAAACTTCTTCCCCCCTTTTCCTGTACCATTAAGAAGTAACACCACTTTAACGCTCTAAAATTTAAGGGAAATTAAAGGGAAAGCTTTTTCGGGAATTTTTTTTTGAGAAATGTGAAGTGTTTATAAAAATCCATTTACCCTAATTTATTATACATATATTGAAGTAGAAATTGTATTCTTTTTCGAGTTGATATATTAAAAAATGGCGGCTTGACAGCTGATGGGCGAGAGCGCTTCGAAAAAAGGTCAAGCGATGGGCACGATAGCTCATCGTAAACTTGACCTAGAACAATGCAACAAACACAATTAGTTTTTTAGTCCAAAAGCTAGTGAAATACGTAGCCGTTTTAAAAAATATACATTTTTAATAATATCAATTCAAAGTAAAATGTAAATTTTTAACCAAAAATTTCATTACTTGAAGTTACACAGAAAAGCGAGATATTAATATTTCGGAAAAATCCTATGTATTTCACTAGTTTTTGGAAAATCAATTTTTTTTCATACCCGCTTGACCCTCTTTTTTTCGAAGCACTCTCGCCCTTCAACTGTCAAGAGCCATCATTTTTTAATATATCAACTAAAAAAAAATATTCTATTTTAATATATGTAAATAGATTTTTATAAACACTTGACATTTTTTTAAAAAATTCCGAAAAAGCCTTAAATTTCAGGGCGTCAAAGTAGTGTTACTCCTTAATGAAATTTAATAGATATCTTAATTTAGTTCATTTTTTCATTTGTTCTCCACTTTTCTTCCACTGAATACACACCATACTCTCACTCATCTAATTTTTCGACACTTTTCTTTGTATTTAGAATTTAGGTCCGCATTAATATTTGTGAACACACACACACTCACTCTCATATACACATTCCAATGTTCACATCACTCACTCCGTTATTTATTAAGTAAAATTTATTAAGTAAATGTTGAATTTATTAAGTTAAGTCTTAATTTATTCAATAAATGTCAATAAATAATCTTTTAATTTAAAAACATAAGATACTAATGTAAATCTAGAATTTAATATATTAACATGAGTCGAAAAATATTTAAATTGTTATCCTCTATTTTAGTTGAACGTCCGATTAATAAATACCTATATATCCATGTTTAATTAAAACTTTTTTTTTGTAATTTTTTTTATTCTCGTATTTCCATCTTGTTAGCATAGATTCGCACACGGTCCTGTCCCGGGTGAAAAGGATTCAGTTCCTTGACCTAAAGTAGGACTTACGACTCTCGAAAGCTGAGTAACATCTCACGAGACGTTGACCTATATTTCGGAGTTCACTTCACCTAAGTGCGTTCGACTCGCTCTATCCCCTTTCACGCGGATGCATGCGAGACAAAGCGTCTGCTCAAACGTCCTTCCATATTTCATTCTTCTCATTCCCTTTTTCTCTAAACCAATCCACTCAATGTTTGGAGTCTAGACGTAATAAACCCTTTGCCGCTACAAAATCTGCAAACGAACTTATTGCCCTGTATCAACTTCGAGATGTATAGATGATAAATTTAGAGCTATACTTGATTTTATTTGTTCTTGATGATCCGATTGGAAAAGTAACTCATTATTTTTGGCGTTGTGAATATTAAGCTAGAGATAGCAATATTTTTATTTGTTAATTTAGATAAAGAACGCTCCAATTATTGGTACATCTTCTAACGAAGATATTGCATTATTTATTTTGAAATATATTACTTGCAAAATACCAAAAAAATGTATCGCCTGAAATATATCGATGTGTTAACACATCAGCGACATAATAATTATTGTTTATGTACTAAAAAAAACTAAAATGAGTTTTACTGAAGTATGCAGATTTAGTTTTGCACGGCCTGTAACAGAAACTTTAAAAATTAGAGATGTTGCTGTTTTTATAGCGTTTCTATAGAAAAAACAAAAAGTAGATTGTTGAAAACAAAAAGTAGGTTGTTAAGGTACATTATTTGCAAAGATATACGAGGTACAATTCGAAAAATTGGCTGAAAATGTGATATGTTGTAAATCTCGCTTTAATAAAAAGTTTTGACGTACATGACCCTCTATAATGAACCATTTGACTCCCACAAGATGTTACTTTACAAAAAAAAGGGGTTAATATTACAATATCTTATTTTCAACGATTACAGTGCGTTCCTACGTCATTAATTGCACTTTGTACGTATATTTTTAAGTAAAAAGTTATAAGAATATACACTAAAAAAAAATTACGAAAATTTGAATAAATAGTTTGTTTAGATAATACGAGGGCAAGTCAATAAGTTTTTAGAAAAACATAGTAAACACATTTTTTTTATTAATTCATTTTTATTTCTCAACATAGTCTCCTTTCAGCTCGATACACTTGATCCAATGATTTTTCAACTTTTTTAAGCCGTCCGAATAATATGATTTGTCCAACCCTTCAAAATAAGTCTCTGTTTTGGCGATGAGCTGCTCTCTGGTGATGAATCTCTTTCCTCCAAACCATTTCTTCATGTTTGAAAACAGAAAATAGTCGCAGGGGGCCAAATCTGGCAAATACTCGTATGCTGGATGGGGAAGCAATTCGTAGAATTCGTTGAATTTGGCCATCAGTGCCGGGCACGTGTGAACCCGTGCATTGTCTTGATGGAAGAGCACTTCCTTGTTCGCCAAATGGGGACATTTTTTCTGTAAAATGTTGTTGAAACGGTTCAATAAGGCTGTATAGTAATCGCCATTGATCGTTTGCTTCGACGGAAGATAATCGATACGAATTATACCGCGTGCATTCCAAAAAACAGTGGCTATCACCTTTCCGGCCGACTTCATGGTCTTCGCCTTCTGCGGAGCTGATTCATCCGGTGAAGTCCATTGTTTTGACTGTTCCTTTGTCTCGGGTGTGAAGTAATGGATCCATGTTTCGTCCACAGTAATTAATCGACGCAGAAATTCATCTGGATGAATTTTTACATTGAAACATCTCCAAACATTGTTTTGAAATCGTCACACGATCGCGCTTATGATCCACAGTGAGCAAACGCGGCACCCATTTTGCCGATAGCTTTTTCATATCCAATTGTTCGTGCAAAATTGAAATCACTGTGCCATGTAATATACCTGTGGCCTCAACAAGCTCGCGCACTTTCACTCATCGATCAGTCAAAACAATATCGTGAATTTATCGATGATTTCTGGCGCAGCAGCCTCAATTGGACGTCCCAAACGAGGTGCATCACATGTGGATGTACGATCACGTTTAAATTCATTTACCCAATTGTATACAGTCGCAAATGCTGGTGCAGATGTGCTATGAACATTATCCAACTCGGCTTTGATTTCTTTCGGCGTTAAACCTTTCATATGTAGATGTTTGATTACTGTACGAAACTCGTTTTTTTTCTATTTTGCAAAAAATACAAAGGTTGTTCGCTTTAATCGTTTACAGAAATGAAATCACGCGATGAATTCCGCTCAAAATTTGACAATAATCAGCTGAAAGATGCTACTTGTCAAAAAGTAATGTGACATGATTGGGAGTGCTCTCTGACATGATTGCGAGTGTTCTCTGACAGATTTTCTAAGAACTTATTGACTTGCCCTCGTATCGACACGTATGGGACACCATTTATTTACAGTAATGAAATATTTGTTTAATTAAAAAAAATTATATTTAATTTATATATTATTTCTTTTAAATATTCAGAGCTTACCTTTCTAGGTAACTTCCCTAAACAACGAATTATAATCCTAGACCCTGAAACTCGTGAACCTTCCCTCGTTGCAATCGATTTCTTATATACCTCGAACTAGCCTCTTCCTCTCCTGACTTAGAAACACAATATCACAACTTATATACATAAATATTTAGATCTCCCCAGCTTAATTGAAAGAACTTATGTGAATAATGAACAGGAGATAAGTCAAAATTATAATTACACTTTCCAAGATCTTGATTCTGAAACCTCTGAAATAACATAAAATCATCCCCGGAATACAACACAACACAACATTTTACATTAAACTAGACGACATTTAAGTAAACTTATTAGTTTAGTTTTAAAAAATTTAAATTATATACATTATGATAGAATTTATTAAATCTAGAATTATGTAAGAATAATTGAATGAATTTATTCAAATCCTTGATTGCATTCCTCCTCTTATAAGATTACACGGTCCTATCCCAAGTCATAAGGAATAATTTTCTTGACCTAAAAACGGATTAACGGGCGTACTATTTCAAAACAGAGTCATTGCGTTCGGTCGAATAGGCATTCTGTTTTGAAATTTAACCCAAGTACGTTCGTGATACACGCGATAATCTTCTGCCTTGATCTGAAACGTCAATCCAACGCACTTTCTAATTCTCGTGAAATAAAGATTCCTAGGGCTCTGACGTAACATATAAATATTATGTATAATTTCCTTATCGCAACATTTTCTAAGCAAATTTTATATCGTTTTTGAAATATAAGTAGCGTTAGAACTTGCATTTTTTAAATGATTTTTCACTATTTTATTCTCAGCTCGAATTCGTAACTTCAAAATTTCTCGAAAATTTCTTTCGTTAGTTATTGATATTATTAGAAGTATCTAATAATGTATCATCGTTTCTACGACTGTTTAGAAGCGAGGAGAATAATGTAAGCGTTTCGCATGAGACGCGTGTCGATTACTGACAGCGATTGGATAAGCTTTGCGAGCGTGCCGATAAGAGCGACGAGCGCGTCGTGTGTGGCGAGCATAGAGTCCCTTTAGTAAGAAGTCAAATCATAAGGGATACCGATCTCTGATTGGTCAGATTTCGAGTCTCTTTATTTGCAGATACTTTTGATGTGGTAATGAATTTGTAAATTGATGTGAGCAATTTTCATGGTGTAGAAGGCGTGAACGCGAAATCGGATTATCAACTGTCACCATGGAATTGTGCTCTTTCCGGCCAACCGGCAATGGCATTCTTTCGGTCTTATGTCTCAACTCTTACTAGAGGAACTCTAGGCGAGCATGGTGGAAGAGATAACATGATGTGCTCAGTTTGCAAGCGTCTCTCTCTCTAAATCTCTGGCGTTTCTGTCTATATCGCATAAAGGGAAAAGGCTACCAACTGTGAAACGCGAAACATTGGATGATATTTGTAGTCTGTTTTTATTTTAAAACTGTCTTAAATAATGTTTTAAGATGCTAATACAGTTCTCGAATTGACTTACGATATCTTAAAATTGTACTTAAAATAGTCTTAAATGCAAGAATCGATTATGAATACTGACATTTCGCGTCGTGAAATTGGTACTGAACTTTCCTTATTTAACACACTTTATGTTTCTCTTTCTATAAAAAGAGAACCTAAGATACATTATGATGTGTGTCAAACAAGGAAAGAAGCTTTTCCCCTTATGCGATATTCATAGACAGAGACGGCGGAGATTTAAAGACAGCTAACGCTTGCAAACTGAGTACACCACCATGGTGTTATCCTTTCCATCATGATGGCGAGTTAGAATGCATTCTGCCGAAAATAGCCGATTAAAACAAAAGTAATCCATATCGATCGGGATTCTTGTACCGAAAATAATATATTGAAACCGATTGAAAATAAATAAATTGGATTTAATGCGCTTCATACGAATTATAATTATATATATATAGATCATATAAATCTGTTTCAATCATAAATTCCCTTATTTCATGAATGAAAACGAAATCGTATTTAATACAACCTGAATCCAACTTTGTTGTAATCAACGAAAGTAATTCGATTCAATCGAAATTCCCCGATTTTGCAGACGATATTGAAATCCGTTTTAATAAAACGATAATCCGATTTTCTTGCAATCGGCAAAAGTAATTCTACTTAATTATAATAGAATTTCTCCGATTTTGCAGATGATATTGGAATTTGTTTTAATGAAACGATAATCCAAGTTTTTTTGCAACCGGCAAAAGTAATCCTATTGAATCGAATTTCTCTGATTTTGCGGACGATAATGAAATAGGTTTTGATGTAACTGAGACAATTTGATTTGTTGTGATCAGCAAAAAATATCCGATTCGAAATTCCTCCCAATTAATGATTAAAAATTAAATCGAATTTAATGTAACATAAATCCGGTTTTGTCGTGATCGGCAAAAATAGTTCGATTTAATCAGAATTTCTCCGATTTTTCGGTAAAAATTAAATTGTCAATGTACGTATTTTTATTTGTAAAATTTTATTTTCATCGTTACAAGTAAGTCTAACAGAAACAAAAATAAGAAATAATATATTATATGAATGAAATAATATACTAGATGGTATGCCCTAAAATTGAATAATGCACTTAGCATGTATCAAAACGAGAAAATGTGTATACATTTCTGCGTGTATATAGAAAGTATAATTTTAATAAATAGAGTTTATTTTTTGAAGAAATAAAAGAAAAAAAATGTTTCAAATAATATAGACGAGCGGTTTATCCCCGAAAAGTTGCTTAGAAAATGCCGACTAATCAAAGTTCTAACGACTGAAAATGATTGGATTCGATATTATTCTGCGAAAAAGCATCTATTTATATACACTTTATTTTTTGTTTAAAAACTCTAAACTTTGAATAAAAATTCCGAAAAAATTCTTTAAGCTTAATTGGATCAAAATGACATTTTTTTGTCTCTTAAACTTTTTTGATAAAATCAATAGTTTTTAAGATAAAAAAATGTCAAAACTTGAAAAATAACTACTTTTACGATTTTTTTTTCTCACAAATTAATCATCCAATTAGTACGAATAAAAGACGAAAATATTCGACCAATCTTAAACTATAATGAGAATTTTATTTTATATTGATCTGTATTGTTATTGACAGTGAAAACTTTATTAGAATGAAGCTCTGAAGGCGTCCGCGGTAACGGAGCTTCAGAGCTTCATTCTAATAAAGTTTTCACTGTCAATAACAGTGCGAATCAAAATAAAATAAAATTCTCGTTATAATTTAAAATTGACCGAATATTTTCGTTTTTTATTCGTAATAATTGGATGATTAGTCTATGAGAAAAAAAATCGTAAATGTAGTCATTTTTCAAAAACAATTGACCCTAAGAAGGAGATCTAGTGACATTGTTTATCAAAGTCGCCAAATATTGATGTTTCGTTGTATGAGTTAGGTATAAATAAGCTGAATAATTAAAATTAATATATGAAAAATTAAATTCTTATGCCTCCAATAAACAAAGAAACGCTATTAGTCTAAAATAATTCGAGCAAAAGGATCATTTTTAACTTTAATGATTTCAAAATTATTTATATATTCCATTTTTTACAAAGTATGCGATAAAAATACTTAATATTTAATTATGAACATAACATATGTTATTTGATGGAAACGAGTATAAGTTGAATACTTTTACCACGGATACGAAAAAAATTAATCCTCGTTGCATTAAAACAGATTTCAATATCGCCCACAAAATCGGAGAAATTAATTAAATCTGATTATTTTTGCCGGTGAGAGGTAAATTTGATTACCTAGTTATGTATTAAAGATCTTTAGATCCGAGTTTATTTTCATCCCGAAATCGAAGAACTTCGAATTCAACCGGATTAATGTCGTCTTTCCTAGCAAATAGAATTAAAACCAATTGAATCGATTCCTGTAATTGAAATGGATTAAGCCGTTACAAGAAAAAGTGTACGATTTGAGCGGATTATTTTGGAATTACATATTCATCCGATTATTCGGATCTGATTGGATTGATAACAATATGAACATAATGAATTCGGATCGGAAATAATCCGTAAAAGTGACATAAAAACCGATTATGATTCTTCCGGAATTGAAACTGGTTATTTTTTAATCCGAGCGCGGATTGAACTAATTAAAACGGATTACATTTTAATTAGTTTTAATTGGCCGTTTTCAGTAAGGTAAATCATATGGAATGAGAAACAGCGGAACGGAAAAGATAAATAGTAAGGGTTATCTTAATAATAAGGGTCCAATCGGAATAATTCCGTTATGTTTTTTCGTAGCTCGGTTTCACATGATGAGACAAATTTGAATGGAAACGGAACGGATTATATCTCAATACGGCGATAGCATATCAATTTGTCAGCATGGTAAAATATTTATTATATTATATATGCAAAATATTGGAGATATTTTAACAATTAATATATATATATATATATTATATTTATTATTAGAAACAATTAAAATGTACTTATTGTGGTTGGTGCTTGAAAGAGTGCTTTAAGGAGGTTCTAATCCGAGACGTTTTTAATAAAAAGATTGATTATAACAGAAGTTGTGCAGCACAAATTTAAAACTTGATTTTTTAAACTCTATTGCACTCTTTAATAATTGAATTCAATAAAATTAAAATAATAATAAACACTAATTTTATCAGCGTAGAGAAGCCGAGTTTACATGGCAACGTTGCATGTTTATTTTCGTTCCGTGGTCCCGCGATTTGCTAGATTAAAAGGTAAATATTTGTTATTCAGTAATAAGCATGAACGAGCAGTATATTTTCTATTACATACTATTTGAAAGAAATTATGCGATATTAACCTATACAGAACCGTTAACGTTTAAAGAGCAACGTTGTCATGTCAACAAGCTCGAATATAAAGTACCGAAAAACAGTCAAATTACATTTTCTTATTCGATCGTATTTCAATACCATACAGTCGATAGCATTAGCTTTGCAACATACAATTAAGCAAATGGTAAATTAATTTTTCTCAAATTTTGGAATTGATCTGTCTTGTACATTATTATATTAGCTTTCGATGTATAGATATGTAAACGCATCTCGGCTGTCATAAGTGCAATGTTAAACATCGAGTGAAAAGATAATTTTCTGACCGATTATACTCAATAACTATACGATAAATCGATCTCAAACTTCATACAGACTTACAGATTTATTTATTAATACTTAAATTGGTTTTATGTAAATTTTAAAGATATTTTGTTTTTTCACTATATTTGGACAAATCACCTTAACAATTAATATATTTTTTATTAGGCACATAATTAACGTTACAAGGAAATTGTTGTTGCACAAAATATGTACGTGGAAAAGAATTCCACAATTAGAATGGCTGAAAAAAATGAAAACAGAAAAATGAATCAAAGCTAAATAAAGTATGTATAAAGTTAAAAAAGAGAAAAAAATAGGAGGCAAGTTCATGAAGAGTATGGATATGACCAATATGTACCGAAGAAACGTGAACAACGGGCAAGCAACCATCTTTTCCATAATTAAAAAAATGGTAAATAGAGATTCTGAGAAATTTATTGAATATTTGTGAATAGACACAGATTTATTTAATGGATTACTAAAATTATTCGAACCATATATTATAAAACAAAATGTTGTTAGAATTCCAATACTTTAGTAATTTATTAAATGAATCTGTGTCCATTCGCAAATATTCAATAAATTTCTCAGAATCTCTATTTATCATTTCTTTAATTAGATGGTTGCTTGCCCCTTATTCACGTCTTCTTTCTTTGCTACATATTAGTCGTACCCATACTTTTCGTAAACTTGCCTCCTATTTTTTTCTCTTTTTTAAAACTTTATGCAGGAAATAAGCTTTGATTAATTTTTCTCTTCTCATTTTTTTAGCCATTCTAATTGTGGAATTCTTTGCCATGTACATATTTTGTACAACAATTTCCTTGTTTGTCTTTGTAATGTTAATTATGCCTAATAAAAATTATATTAATTATTAAAGCATTCTTTCAAGCACCAATCACAATAAGTACATTTTAATTGTTTCTAATAACAAATATATGTATATATGTGTGTATTAATTGTTAAAATATCTCCAATATTTTGCATATATACTATAATAAATATTTTACCATGCTGACGAATTGATATGCTATTGCCGTACTGAGGTTATTTCGTCCCGTTTCCGTCAAAATTTTTCTCATCATGTGAAACTCAGCTACGAAAAAACATAACGGAATTGTTTTAATTAGTTAACTGCCACCATTTGTTTTTTCCGTTCCGCTGTTTCTCATTCCATGTGACTGCACCATAAAGAGAGTAAGTAGACACGACAATGAGTTTGTGTACACACCAATCTTTCGAGTTTTGTATTTTTCTAATTAAATGGTTTAAGTTTGGAACGAGTGCTAATTTTTTTTTTCTATCCCAAACATTAGTCTGATACGAGCCGATACGAGGATCACGAGGTTGGCGAGTACAACATTAGTGATAAGTCTATAAAAGAGTCTACAATGAAGCAAAGCGCAGAAATGAGATTAGATTGTTTGAGAAAAACATGGACGACATAGTGAAGCTACGCAAGCGAGGGCTGGTCAAAGCAAAGATGATAAGACAAAGATCGACCAAGAAGCTGAAGAACAAGAGGTAGGTTGAGAAGAAGCCGAAGTGTACATTGCAAAGCTCGAGGAATTTTAAAGAGAATTCGCGAGTATACAATGCGAAATAAGCAGCGTCAACGAAGGTGAGCCGACATTCGCAGAAGTCACGGAGGACGTAGAATTTGAGGAGCGATATCTGGAAATGAAAATTATCCGAAAATGATGAGCGAGTGCATCAGTTCAACAATTCGAATCGCGCTTGTTGGTAAGTGACGAAGTGTTAGCATGAGTGCTACAGCAACAGGGCAAGCTCATACAACAATTGAGCCTGCAATAAAACGGATCGCAAACGTCAAGCGCTTATAATATTACTCTAGCAGCAAGCGCAACTGATGTGTAGTATCGCGGACGCAAATGGTACTAATAATTAAGAGTTGAGAGTCAAATTACCAGTGGTAAAACTTCCGACGGACGAACCGAGGAATGGAAGCGTTTCTCAGAAAAATCAGTCAATTCATTTTAACGAGAGCATTCCAAACATATAAAAGTTCCAATATTTGATTACTTCGTTGAGCGGCAGCCAAGGTTGTTGAATCAATAGAGCTAACCTCTGAGAATTACGAAGTAGCATGGGCGTTATTGAAGAAGCGTTATGATTACCCCAGAGTTATAAAGAAGAAGCATATCGAATGTCTCTTTATGCCGAAGGTCGAAAGAAAATCAGCTATTGCTATTCGAGGCTTAGTGAAATACACGTTGAGACATTTACGAATATTGAAATCTATGAATTTGCCAACAGACATGTGTTAGAAGACTAACCAAAACATTATTGTATTATTGTACAACAAAATTATTGTATTATTCGTTTAATGATTATTGTTTGTTCTCTTCAATAAATTTAAAATATATATTGAAAGATTTTTTTGAACAACTAGCGTATTCTGAACAGCGCCTATTCCCTTGAGCCTTTCTATTTCTTTTATTGTTACTTTTAAGTTAGGAAATCATGATATTCAAAATTGTTATAATTATTGTATATGACATTTAAATTCTTTGCTTGTATGTAATATAATAAAAGGGTGTAAAAAGTTTATCTTTCATCTTAGTAATCTATTGTACTTCATATAAGAAAATCTTTATATTTCATATTAGAAACCCTTTTTTTAAATAATTAAAATCGGTACTGATAAAAAATTTTACATACAACAAAGTATAGCAATTATCGACTGCTAATTTTTAGCGATAGAATTTAAATATATTTTCCATAAATTTGACATAAAGACAGAAATTCAGGTTACAAATTAAATAAATTACAAGTCTTTAAAAAAAGGCATCTTATAATAGACGACTTTACCCTATTTTATCTATTAAACTCTTATCAATTTTAATGGTATTTCATGTACAGTACCGACCTATAGTTGTCTATAGTTTTCAACTTTTCAAACTATGAAAGTCGAAATGTTAATTATGGGAAATAACTTATGGCCGTCGGCTGATCAATGTGTTTCAATAAATTTTCTCTTATTAATTTTTATGGTGAATTTACTAGAGGCCGTCAATACTGTTCTATATGGAATTGCATGCATCAAGTGATCTATTGGTAATAATAGGAAATACCCCATTGTAATGCTTACAATTTTTAATAGTTTTTAATTTCTTGGAAAAAAAATTATAATAGATAATTACTTAGAAAATGCTTGTCACCTTCAATTTCAATGAAATTATGCTTATTCAATGCGTTTTTGCATAAAACGAAAGAATCTGGTAGTAAAATGTGCTTAGACCCCACGGAACTGAGATATTAATCGTTAAAGTTGACAACTATTGAGATTAGGAAATTTGTCATACTAAATATAGGATAAATTTTATAGGATTCTTTCGTTTCATGCAAAAACGCGTTGAATGAGCATATTTTTATTGAAATTGAAAATGAGGGGCGTCTTCTAAATAATTATCTAAATTAACTTACGAGAAGTCGAATAATCGAATTTTGAATTGCTACACATGCGTGCGATTATAGCTCAGGGTTGACATGTAAGATTACCATCCCACAGGTCCTAGGATTTTAAGTTCGAATCCCCCTGAAACCCTGTTTTCAGAAATATATACATGCGTTTAAATGTTTGACGTCTCAAACATGATGAATATATAATTTTAATATGAGAAAAAAAGTATTTGATTTTTTATTTCTTGTATAATATTTATATCATATTTGCATTTTGGTATCTGTGGCGGCTACAAGCGCCAGCATAAGCAACCACTGAATATCGTTAGTTCACGTAGCTACGTAATGTCCGCGTGGCGCTAGTATGTTAAGCGCCCGGTCATATTTATAGGTATACAATATCTATTTTTTTTTATATTTGACGAACAAGGATAGAATAATCGCTGATTCCCGCATATTCTGGCAATTATAAAAAATTAAGTCAATGTATATATTTAATAAGCTATTATTATACAATTGTTAATTGATATTTTTTAAACTTTGTTGTATATACAATTTTCAAATAGTATGATAACAAATATGTACTTTATATGTAATTTTTTTATTTCAGCATGCAGTATTAATTTTATAATTAAAATTTTTATAAGAGAAAATTTTTTAAAAATTGCTCTTCATTAAAATAATTCAATTATAATAAAATATAATTACATAAAATAAAATAACGTATAGAAAAATAGGATATGGAAGAAATAAATTTGCTGTATAATGTAAGTTATTTTTATTTTAATATAACATAATATTAAATATTAAATACAATAATTACTTATATATACCACTTCCTCTACACGCTTAAGTTTTGTAAAACTTTGAATTTTTTTAAATTTATTGATTCATATATTTCTTTTCTGTTTTTATTTAATTATAATAGTATATTATCTCATATGTAAAAGAATATAAAATTCAATTATTTGTGCCAATATTTTATCACCATGACTTTTACACGGAAATGATAAGTCAGGAGTCAGGAGTGTAAATACTCGCTGTAATCATTTCATATACTTCTGAGCGATGACAAATTTTGAAACTACTTTGAAAATAAGTTTTCTAAATGTCTGATTAAATAATATATTTTTATATTAGAGTGTATTATGAGTTATTTTCGACTGTGTTTTTCTGACTCTTTCAACTTTAAATTAGTCAATAAAGTTACTGGAAAGGGACTATATTTATTGTCAATACTATTTGTGAATGTTGTTCTACATATGTCACATTTTACGGATTTAAGAATATATTGAGATCGTTCGCAGAGACAAGTGACGCGAGTGACACGGAGACAACAACTGATCATGAACCGGGCGCTTAGTCGCCTAGTGCCATCTAGCGGTTTACAGGACATTAAGTAATCACGATATAATGAGATATATGGGAGAGTGTCAGGGGGCTGACCACAGGCGACCTAACATACAAGCGCCTGCAGAACTAAGCACAGCGTCTGCCAACTTTCTCGCAAGCGCTCGCGCACTGCGAAACGTAAATATCGCGACTCAGCCCCCAAGGGGTTGGTGCAACGAACGCATATCCGCGTTTATGGTTCGTCCGGCGGGAGATATAAGGCCCGCCGCGGTGAAACCGAATTGTTCAAGGCGATTTCTGGAGACAAGAGTTGTATCCATATTTTTGCCAAGCTGACTCGGACGACGAGACCGGCGAGAGTGCCGACCGACAGGCGAGGATAAGCACGTCTGGCTATCAGCGCAGCATTGCAGAGCGACATCGGAGACGCAACAACGTAAAACGATAGCGAAGGCGTTCCGGCACCGGCCTAGCAGCCCAGTGGAGGCACGATCGGCCACCGAAGAAGCGACACCGACAGCCTTGCGGAGACACGTGCGCTTCGCCAAAGATTTCGCCATCGATCTGAATAACAATATCTGCTGGGGCCCCACGAAGTGGACGCATTGTACGCCGAGTCTACCGTACCGTGAGCGACTATCGCATTAGCCAATGTTATATCAAACCCTTTTCAAGGCTAACACTGTACATTCTGTCAAAAAAGTACCGGGAATTGATCATTTAAAAAGCCCGCTTAAAGGAATTGTCAAAATTCTTTTTGTCGCTAAGTTGGCATAACTGTCCTCTATACTGACGCGGAGCTAGAGTGCCATCTGTCATTTAATGTGATTATCGTGCTCGATTTTATCAGTTCATCTCAAGTGTGTTTTGCGATTTTTACAATGAATGAAAAGATCGAACAAAGAATTTGTCTCAAATTTTGTATTGCAAATAGAATTTCGTGTGCCGAATCGCTGAAGATGTTACAGAAGGCTTACGGTGAATCGACTTTATCAAAAACACGTGCATATGAATGGTACAGTGCATTGAAAAGCGGTCGAGATGTGGTGAAAGATTTGCCTCGCTCTGGTCGGCCATCAACGTCTTCAACTGAAGTTAACATCGATAAAGTGAAGGAAATGGTGATTGAAAATCGTCATTTCAGTTTGAGAGAGATAGCCGCTGAACTTACGGTGTCTCACGAATCAATTCGTACCATTTTACGCGATTGTTTGGGCATGGAACGCGTTGCCGCTCGACTAGTTCCGAAAGACCTCAATTTTCTTCAAAAACTCAATCGCGTAAAGGTCGCTGAAGACATGTTAGAACGAGTTAATTCCGACCCCACATTCATAAAACGCATTATAACTGGTGATGAGACATGGGTTTACGAGTTTGATATGCAAACCAGTCAACAAGCTTCGGAATGGCGCCTTCCAACTGAGCCAAAACCGAAAAAACCACGTCAAAGTCGATCAAAAGTCAAAGTGATGTTAACTGTTTTCTTTGATTGTCGCGGTGTTGTGCACTCGGAGTTTTTGCCAGAAGGTCAGACGGTAAATAAAGAATATTATCTGGGCGTTATGCGGCGTTTGAGAGAGCAAATTCGTCGAAAAAGGCCAGATTTGTGGAAAACAAACTCATGGATTTTGCACCATGATAATGCACCATCTCACAAGGCTATCATTGTGAACGAATTTCTGACCAAAAACTCAACAAATATCATCGAACAACCACCGTATTCACCAGATATGGCTCCGGCTGACTTTTTTCTCTTTCCAAAACTCAAATTACCACTTCGGGGCATTCGTTTTCAGTCGATAGAAGACATAAAAGAGAATTCGCGTCGAGAACTGAAGTCGATTTCGGAAAATGCGTTTAAAAAATGTTTTGATGATTGGATTATTCGTTGGCATAAATGTATTATTTCGAAAGGAGCCTACTTTAAAGGCGATACAATAAATTTGAATGAATAATAACTATTTTGTGTTTTATTGACCAATTCCCGGTACTTTTTTGACAGAATGTAAATACTTGTAAATATTTGTAAATACACCTGAATTAATCGGATACATCGAGAGTCATAATTTCCTAGCAACACCTTCGGTGTGCGAACCGACTCCTAAGCGCTCCGCGAGCAGTTGAGGTCGAAAACAATGGCCGGCTAATACCGCTACACCACGACTTTACACAATCAAATCGTTTTAGTATCTAATAGGTATTAATCGAAGTGGAATTCCTATTGGAAACTATTGGAAACTATATATTACTATAGAAATGTATTCATATAGAAAACCAGGCTGGGGATTTACTGATTTAAAACGTTCATTAAAAACTATAGAACTTTTTTCTATAATTTTTTATAGTAAATTTTTTTTTAAGCAGGGTATTCTCGCCTTCCACCGTTTGGATGTTTTGGCTATCGAAGAAATTTGGTTACCGAATTCAGTCGATTTTAGATTTGGCGATATTGATAAATATGCGCTCGTTCGCGTGGACAGATTCACACGTCGGACGCGCTATCACGTTATATGTTGAAGAGTCTCTCCAATTCCCCCTCGATTGACTTAGGCGTCTTGCCGGTGGGTACACTCATTAACGTTGTTACTGTATCGCTTTGTTTTGCCCGTGGTCGGGTGGCGATTGTCTGCATCTGTCGTTCCCCTTGTTCTTCGCCTTCTGATGCATTACATTGAGTCATGCTTATTCTGTGCGGCATGTTTAATCGATTGTTTATCTGGGCGATTTCAATGTTAAACGCACAAAAGTTTGGCATTATGATCTATTCAACATGTTCGGTTGAATGATTCATAACGCTAAACTCTTGTGCGACATTACGTAGCTGTTTTCTCTCAGACAGCTGATTGATGCTTCAACCCGCTTGACATGTAATTCGACAACCATCATAGATCTTATTTTTGTCTTGTCGAGTATAAATATGGTTGAGTGCGGGGTCAGTGATGCGGTCGGCGTAAGTGACTATCTTACCACTCATGCAACGCTGGCTATTCCGCGACCACGTCATTCTGATCGCATATATCTATCGCGTAACATCCACGCAATTAAACCTGAAGACATTGAGCATGAGCTGATAAATTGGTTCCCTTTATATGAAGCGTCATATGTTGATGAGATGGTTTCTCATTTTACGGCGCCCCTCATTAATGTATTCGACCGACTTGTTTCAATTACATGTAGACGTGTTTCTCGTCCTTCTGCGCCGTGGATTAAGTCTGGAGGAATCTCTGTGCACTTGGTGGTACATAGTCCTCCGCTACTACTATACTTCTGCACTTTAGAAATCCTTCCCTTTTAAATAATCATTTCATAGGTGCTCTATGCTTTTTCATCTTATTCTTCTAATTCTTTTAGTCACCTTCTTTTTTCTTCTTCTCACGTCTTCGAAATCTTTAAATTTGTAATTACACTCGATGACCTATATAACATTCTTAAACGTATGCCTACTTCCCCTGGGCCTCTAGATCTTTCCGGTCATATGTTTCTATTATGCCTTCCGCAATGTTTTGATCTCTTTCTCTATATATTAAACTTTTTTCTTATTCACAGTACCTTTGCTTTCTTCTGGAAACACTCAATTGTTCTTCCCATTTTTAAAACTCGTAACCCCTTCTCTCCTTTGCTTTTCCGCTCTATCTCGTTCCCTCTTTTCTTCTCAAAGTTGGTTGAACGTATCTGCTTCTCACAATTGAATGCTTTTATTTCATAATATCTCTTCCTGTCAGTCAGGTTTTCATAAGTCACACAATACAACGACGGCTAACAACGACAAGCGCTGTCGGCGGTGCGGTGAGGTATCGGAGACATTGCCCCATGTGCTCTGTCACTGCGGCGTCCATTCCGCTGCAATACAGCTGGGGCACGACGCTGTCCTGCACCGCCTTTGGAAGGCTACGCGTCTGCCAGGGGTAGTGCAGGTTAACCGGCGGGTGGAGGGCGTCAGCGGCGGATTGGAGGTGCTACGGCCGGATCTCGTGATCAGGCACGAGCCCTCCAAAAGTGTCGTCATCTGCGACGTCACGGTGCCATTTGAGAACCGCTGGATAGCTTTCGAGGACGCCAGGGCGAGGAAAATAGCCAAATACTCGCCACTGGCAGAGGAGCTCCAGCGACAAGGGTATCGTGTCGTCGTGAAGGCCTTCGTCGTCGGCGCCCTTGGCTCGTGGGATCCGAGGAACGAGGCGGTGTTGAGACTGCTGCGGATTGGCTCCCAATATGCAGCGATGATGCGGCGCCTCGTTGTCTCGGATACCATTCGCTGGTCACGGGACATCTATGTCGAGCATGTGTCCGGCATCCGCCAGTACCTGGCTCCTCCCCGTCCCTCTAGCGATCGTCTTGCGACACGTACGGTTCGTCGACGCTGGGACGCTGAGGAAGTAGATATGCAGAATGCGGCGCGTCGCGTTCCGTGAGTATGAGTGTCGCGTAATTTATTTCGTATTTGTCTTGGCCCCCCCTTTTTAATCCCAGCAGTAGGGAGTGGCCCTTTGTCCAGCTATATTTTATTTTTTATATTTTTATATTTTTATTTTTTTATTTCTATATTTGAATAGCTGGACGGGGGCTCCTCTCTGCTAGTCTTATTTATTTATTTTTACTTTTATATAGGTACTATTGTATCTTTTATTATTTTAGCGATTTTATGCTATTTTATCCTTACCTCTTTCCTTTTCCTACTATCCCTCCTTTCTAATCTTCCCTATTTTTATTTTGTTGATTCTTTGTATGTTTTATTTATCCTATTTTATTTATTTTATTTATTTTATTTTTTAACGATATTTATTGTATTTTATTTCATTCTATTTATTTTATGTATTTTATTTATTTTATTTATTTTATTTATTATCTTATCCTATTTTATTTTATTTATTTATCTATTTATTTAGTTATTCTTTCTATTTGTGGGGCCATGAATGTTCGAGTGTGATTGCCGCGTCTACATTATTATATTTTAAACGAGTGTGAATGTGGTCGCGATTTACATCTTTATTTTGATTATAACGATTGCTCACCGCCGCGCGTGCTCCTCCGGGACTTTTATACTTTGACAATTTATCTGTGATATCCCGGAGGAGTCGAGTGATATAGCTGTGATAATATACCTCCCCGGCCTGCGAACCGGGCAGGTATCATTATATGTGATATGCTCAGGCTGGGGGGCTTGCCCCCCAGCCTTTAGTTGTAACGCCCATGCGGGGGGGCCTTTGTCCCCCGCAATAAATTTATTTATTTATACGCGCGGCTTAGCCGTATATTTTTGTACTACCCCAGAGGGGAAATGTCCCTCTGGGAAACTTCTTTGAGAATAAAGTGAGTTAATTTGTTTCCACTATTTTTGTAGATTTTAATTTGAATTTTAGAATTTACAATGCCTGTGAATACTTTGCGCACTTTGACACCAATAAGGACTTTTATTATTTTGATATCTAAAATATATGTTGCGGACGTAATATCAGATTGATAATAACAGGATGCGATTTTATATTGGGAGTATAAATAAGTTTCCGCCGTTTGACAAACAATGGCGCTACTAGTACGTTATAGTTAAAATTGTCAGCTGTAAAACGTCACATCGTAAGGTTGGACGTCTGGCAAGAACGTAACCTTGAAATATTAGCGATTTTGCATCAGCATCTTATATCTTTTTTCGTGCGAAAATGTCGAGTTTTGAGTCGAATAAGCATCATTTGCGGGAGCTTTTGATTTACTTCTTTAATTTGAAGAAATCTGCAGCTGAGGCGCATCGATTGCTTGTAGAAGCATATGGTGAGGCTGCCTTAAGTGAGAGAAGTTGCCGTGAGTGGTTTCAAAAGTTTAAGAATGGTGAATTTGACGTCGAAGACAAAGAACGTAGCAGAAGGCCGAAAGTATACGAAGACGCGGAATTGGAAGCATTATTGGATGAAGATTCGTGCCAAACGCAAGAAGCATTTGTATTTACATTAGGAGTGACTCAACCAGCAATTTCACACCGCTTAAAATTGGGATTGATTCATAAGCAAGGAAATTGGGTTCCATATGAACTGAAGCCGAGAAACGTTGAACGCCGATTTTTCACATGTGAAATGCTGCTTGCCAGGCATAAACGAAAGGGTTTTTTGCACCGTGTAGTCACTGGTGATGAAAAATGGATTCACTACGATAACCCAAAGAAGAAGAAATCATGGGGACCATCTGGCCATGCTTCAACATCGACAGCCAAGCCGAACATTCATGGAAAAAAGCTCATGTTGTGTATTTGGTGGGATCAGCTAGGTGTCGTTTATTATGAGTTGCTCAAACCGAACGAAACCATTACTGGGGCTCTCTACCGAACACAATTGATGAGATTGAGCCGAGCACTCAAGGAAAAACGCGCCCACTACTACTCCAGACACGACAAAGTTCTTCTGCATGATAATGCTCGTCCACATGTTGCGGCGCCGGTCAAAACCTACTTGGAAACACTCAATTGGGAAGTTTTACCCTACCCGCCGTATTCACATTGCTCCTTCTGATTACTACCTGTTTCGATCGATGGCGCATGGCTTGTCTGAGCAACACGTCACATCATATGAAGATACCAAAAATTAGGTCGATTCGTGGATAGCTTGAAAAGATGAAGCGTTTTTCCGACGCGGTATCCGTATGCTGCCAGAAAGATAGGAAAAAGTAGTGGCTAGCGATGGACAATACTTCGAATAAAACATTAGGTACCGTTCTTTCACAAAATGCCCAATTTTTGATAAAAAACGGCGGAAACTTATTTATACTCCTAGATGGCAGTTTGTTGTTTTGTATTATTTTATTAGTTGCTCCGTTTAATTGAAGTATGTCATTTTAGTCGATCTATTTTATTTGAATATGTTTACACGTAACATTGAGGATGACCCGATCGGGCTCGAAACGACGTCTATTATTTGTTTTAGATTATGTTACGTCCAAGCTCCGCGCGCATGCGGAGCTGAGGGGGTGAATGCAACAAGGAACCGAATTGTTAGACCGATTTGGTCGTGTCCGGGCTCCGGATCGCAAGGGAGCCGTGGGGAAGGACCGGTGCAAATCGAGAAGCGCTTCGCTTCGTCCTGAGGCTCCTAACGAGCCGGGGGTCGAACGGAAGACGAAGTGGAAACCTTTGCTCGTGCTCCGCTAAACGGACACACGAGTCGGACGTACTTCAAAAAAGGGCTCAAACTGGGTCAGTGTGCCGAGAGGGGCGCACTTTAACGCCAGCTGCGCCAGTATGCCCTGACTTTCAGTCGTGGAACTTAATCCAAGTGACCGGGGAGAGGGCGAAGTGCAATCGCAGGAGAGCTTAATAATATGAGGAGAGGTTATATTTAAATAAAGACTACTGAAAAGTTAATTTAATAATGATATAATTAAAAAAAAGCAAACTTAAGTGATACATTTTTTGAATAAGAAATAAATACAATTTTGTCAAGTAAATAAAAAAAAAAATACAATTTTTGGTTCTTTATTCTGAGTTATATGTATGCATTTATGGATGTGTGTGAGTGTGTGTGTGTGTGTGTAGAGTATCATGGCAGAATAGAAGGAAGGAGTTACGGAGAGAATAACGAGAAAATAAAAAGTGAAGGAGGTTTTGGTGAGTGGATTTGAGAGGGTTTGGCCTAATTTTCCTCGGATGATGATAGTGTTAGCGGACATGAACGACCGGTCGACAGGAGGCGAACAATTATTGTGCGGCGACGGCGACAGATTGAAATTATAACGTGAACGGACTGCAATGTTTTCATTTTCTTATAGGAGGTCAAAAGGGAGAAAGAAAGAAAGAAAGAATAAAAATAAAATAAAATAAATGAATAATAAAAAATAAAATAAAATGAAATATTGAAATAAATTACCAAAAGATAAACCGAGGAGGGAGCCAGAGAATAGAGATATACTGACTTACTACTGAGATGCTTATCGTTGGAGGTCCTCCGGCCAGGATGTGCAAGGCTGATAATGTTTCTTTAACACTGACTCTACTGGAGAAAGAGGGTTTCGAAAATCGGATAGAACTTTTTGAGTATCGCGACAAAACTCATTGACTCTATCAACTTTTAGTATTGCGACCGACTCACTGACTCTACTTGAGTATTGCGACCACTTTTCTAACTTATTGCCCGACAAGTATAACTCGAGAACTTAGAGAAAATCTGCGGCAAGAGCTGTGGAACCGCGATTTTTATACTAATCGCCCCAGATTACTCAAATTTGGATTGGTGGAATAGGTTTCGTTGACTGGTAGTAGGATTTTCCTTTGCTCTTGGATTGGTCAAGATTTTGGGGAAGGAAAGGATGTTGATAGGAATCTGTAGCATGGGAAAGTGTCCTCCAAAATTTTATGATCTTAAGATTTATGGGAAACGCATGTCTCGGGCGTCGAGAAGGCGAGCATGCATCGTCGCCACGGGACCACTCAGAATCTATCCCTGAACGTCGCGTGCCGTTTCTTAAATTTTGTAATTACGGATTCGCGAGAATCATCCGCGACTTGACCGTTAATCTTGACGCCGGTCTTACGCTTTCCATACGATTTATTATTGATTTTTATCTCGGAGCGACATTCACGAGGAGATACCGGATTCCTTGTTTTAGTTTTTAAGATAGAGAAAAAAAGGAAAGAAGATAAAATTTTAGTGTTTCGACGAATTTCAGATCTCTACGAAAGAAAAGAGTCGTGCGAGTCCGCCGGACGTAACAATTATGATAATTATATTTGTTTCTTTTATTTACACTTTTATATTGTTTTTTTAGTTCCGAATCTTTCTTAACATGTATTTTTACTTTCTTTTTTTTTTACTAAAGAGCGTTTTTTCTTCAATTCAACATTGAATCGGATCAATAAATTAGCATAGTACTACCCTGTGATAGTTTTTCCCTTCTCCATGTAGTCGATGAAGATCACGTCTTGCGGATTTCAAAAAAACAGTGGCCATCACTTTTCCGACCGATGGAACCATCTTGGCCTTCTTTGAAATACGTTCACCGCGTGAAATCTACTCTTTTGACTGTTCCTTGGTCTCCAATGTGTAGTAATGAATCCATGTTTCATCAAGAGTTACGACTCGACATAAAAACTCATGCGGATTGTACTTAAACAGCTCCAAATACTGCTTCGAAATTGATAGCCGCATCCGTTTGTTGTCCATCGTAAGCAATCATGGTACTCATCAGATCGACAGTCTTTTCATTCCCAAGTTGTCATGCAAAATATTGAATACCGTTCCGTACGACACGTCTATTGCCTCTGCTACTTCATGCACTTTCGTTCGGTGATCAGCGAGAATTATGTCGTCGACTTTTTCAATGATTTTCTCAGTAACCACGTCTGCCAGGCGGCCTAGGCGCTCCTCAAAAATAGACGAACGACCACGTTTGAATTCGTTAAACCAATATCTGGCGGTTTTCATAGATAGGTGAAGGGTTCCCATAAGTGGCAAACTTTGTTTTTATTTCTTTGTGTGTTTTTCCATCTAAAAATAAAAAGTGAATCACAGATCGATATTGCTCTTCTTTCATTGTATCGGAAAACATCAAACATGTTCACTACGAATTGTTGTCAAATCAAGACTATTGCATGAATTACTCTGAAATTTTGTATGGCGTCGTTTGAAAGATGGTAGTACACGATGGTAATGCCAACTTATCATATCTTGACTTATCAGTAACGTCGCCTGTCTTCAAATATGGATACTTATTGATTTGTCCTCGTACAAAAGTTTTTCGCAATTAAAGTAGAACAAGTCACAATAACATCAAAATGACGTTAAATAAATCATGATTGAACAAAAAAATGACTTTTAATAAACATTTTGGATCCATTTTAACATCATGATGATTTTTTGTTCTGTTTAAATGTTTTCCAATTTATTGCATATGATTGATTTTAGAAACATTTCTGAAAACTTTCCGCAATTAATTGGTCCTGTATAAGAAGAGTATTTTTGTCTAAGAAAAAGAAAATGTTCTTCTAATAAATTCTAAGGAAAAGAGAATGTAATAAATAAAGAAAAAGAGTATGTTTTTTGTAATACTTTTTACAATAAAATAATGTGTTACTTGTATCGATAAAATGTATTAATTTCTTACATTATTTCTTGGGACAAGAAATCATTTTTTCGACAAAAATATTTGTTTTTATCAACGTTAATATATGTAACTAAATAAAAATTTGTTTCAACGATGATTGAAAAATCTTACAAAAGTTAGCACGCAGTGATATCACTCTACATTTCAATATTTTTGCTTTGGTTCAAAACATGTTCTATAACACCCTATTACAGGCACATGGCGGAGGGATCGCGAGGACAGCAGCCGGGGATGGTCACTGTACGCCCAAGTGTCGGCGAGAGACTCCATGACGGAGCTTGCGAAGACTTCCCCTGAGAAGTCGGAACCAAGGTCGGAGGCGGAAGCACCGACTATGGCCGATACCGAGATGCGAGTCCCCCGCAAAACGAAGATCTGGGAGAGTCTCCTAAGCAGTCGAAAGAAACCCTGCGATCCAGTCGAATTCCGCGCGCCAAGACGTGATAAGACCCCCTTGTGAAAATAGCGATCACTGCGTGCCCCCGAAAGGATCAGCGCCCGGCACTTGTGCTGTGGCGAGCGAGCAAGGAGCACTATCGAGGGACGTAGGATGCTAAGGACCCGATATAGCGAACCGAGTACCGAAAGGAGAGTCGACGGAATGAGACGAGCGCCACGAAAGTATAAGGTCGCCAATTTCCATGTCTGGGAGGTATGTGTAATTGTCGGAGCCGGATTTTGTATGTAAGACGCACGCGGAGTGGCTGTGCGTCATGTTTTTCGCGGTAATTACACCTAAGCGCGCCGCCTACCGCGACGACTCGCGTTATAAGATTTTTGGCAGAGTCTTTTTCCGCGTCCATCTAAGCCACAGCCTAGTCACTTTAATTAAGTCTTGTCGCGTATTAATCTACCTTGTTTTATCGGAACTCTGTATTGTGGTGTCTGCGTGTTCTTTATCTTTTTCCGACATTCTGTAAGACAGTTCGAGACCCCCGCGGACGAGCACGAGTCATGCCGTATTTGTGGTAGCATCGTAACCGTTTCCTATCTCGACTATCCATGTGTTGAGCTATTGTTCGTGCGATTTACAAGAAGTATTCTTACGTGGCGTGAGCTCGTGCCGTCGAGAGCGTTAATTAATACGCACCGCGTAGAGCGTATCGGGACATGTGCGATTTAAGATTAAAATAACGCCTTTCGATTGCATGTTGCCGTTGTGACCTTGTTGACGAGTACGAACAATGGTCGGAAATTAATAAAATATATTTGTTATTTCTTATTATTATTAATGATTATGTGATTCATTGCCGTCGCCCTATTTGTTTCTCCAAACTCTATCCTCGAACTGTCCCCTCTGCCATTCCCGAGACTGAGCTACCGGTTACGAGAGCCGTCGACGTTTGCAGTTCTATGAAATATCGCAAGGAGAATATCCCGAATATTTTTTATAAAGAGTAGTACGCTCCTTCGTGCCTGGTGCCCAACTATCAATTTCGAGATTTTACGTTGCCCTCAGGAGTGGCTACGTAAAGACACATTTTTATCGCGTTTCTCTTAAGGCTACGAATCCTGGTTGCAAAAGAGAAATCCTACCGAATAGAGAAAATATTAGTTACGAACGCACGATGAAGTTGCGCCACGCTTGTGAGTGCGGCGCAACGTATATTAATAAAAATTCGTTTTATTGAATAATAATCATTATTAAAACTTTGAGTTTGTTAATCTTTTTCAGGAAAGGATGAAAGAACAATTTCTTTACGCATTAATCGAATAAAATTGATTGATCGATTCATTATTCAATTAATTTCTCTACGGTTTCTATAATTTTAAAAATGCGACTTTTTCATGCGGGGTCTCCATCTTAGGCCCTTGCTCTGGTGCACTTAGCGTACGACTTCGTCTTTCGCACTGCCCTCCCGTCGGGAGCCGAAGTAGACGGACAACACACTGGTGCTCGCGGCGGGAGATGATTGGGAAAGGGCGGTGGCTAATGCGTGCCGCGTCACCGATCGTATCGTGGGTTCTATAACGGATCTAGGACTGGAGATGTCTCCCTGAACAACTGAATGTATGTTTTTCCATAACGAGTGGAGCGGGAGTACTTCCCTCTTGGGTCTTGGTTGGAACGCTCCGCGTCAGGATGACCCCCACGATCAGATATCTGGGGTTCATCTTTGACGGCCGATACGCGTTCGGCGAGCATTTTGCTGCACTGGTCCCCAGGATGGGCAGAATGTCGCTTGATGTCGTTCGCCCGCCTGATGTCCAACCTGGGTGGTCCGATTGTCTCCGTATGTAAAATGTACGCGGGCACCGTGATGTCCTGCATCCTATACGGCGCCCCGGTGTGAGTGAACGATGCGGATGGCAATGCGCATATAAAATGCGTTCTCTATAATGTTCAGAGGAAACTTACCTTCCGCCTGGCGCGTACAGGATAGTGTTTCACGCGGCGATCATGGCCCTTGCAGGAGTGCTGCCCGCTGACTTGGTGGCCAATGCGTAGGCGGGTGGTTACTCTCGCGTCCGAGCGATTAGGGAGCGAGAAATCGTCTCGGCACCGGGAACCATGGAGGCCATTAAACAACAGGAGAAACATGTGTACGGCTGATGGGTCTTCCGACTAGCGAATCCCAGAGGGTATGGTACCCGGACTACGGAGGCCCTCGCCTGCCTACAAGAGGCAAAGCCGACAAAGCGTGGGGCGGATTGTCCTAGGATGACGCAAGTGTTCACTGGGCATGAGTGCTTCGATAAGTGTTTGCGTTGTATAGGGAAGGAGCCCACGGCATAGTGGTACCATTGTGAGGCCGACCGGGACTCGGCGCAATACACCCTCTAGGTATCCCTGATGGAACAACGAGCGCCAAGAACTGGTCACAGTTGTTGGCGAGGATCTCTCGCTTTCGGCGTGGTGCGGGCTATGCTGCGAGATGTGTGAGGTCAGTACCGAAATATGTATACAAATGTTTTATAATATATTGTAACTTCCGTAAACATTAACAAAAATAATATATTAAATTCAATATGTGAGGGTAATTATGTAATGGTTATATAATTGCGTGAAAAATTCTAACATATTGATGTTACATTAATGATAGCTGATAAGGTAGATATTGTATTTTTTTCTAACGTGTACTTAATATTTGAAGAAAGGAATTCTGATGAATGGAAATGAACCTAAAAAATAAGAGAAAAATATTTGCCCTACTAATTATAATTAACATAACATCAATATGTTAAAATTTTTTACGCAATCTTACGTACTTACATACACTCGCATTATATTGAATTTAATATAATGATATTCAGTGAGAAATTATAACATTAATGTTATTTTTGTTGGTGTATTTTTGTTGGATATTTTATGGAATTATATTATCAAATATTTGTATGCATGCTTCGGTACTGACCTCACACAGTACAGCTGATTTTGAAGGTTTCCAATTAGAAATTCCGGCAGTATCATTCCATTTTTATCTCAATTTATAATAGAATCTTGGGAAAATGTTGTGCAGCAATATCCTTCTTTATTGTGCATCTTGGAGCACTGCACCTTATAATATACATGGCAGGCATCTTATAATATACATAAATCCTGTTCAGATATCCGAAATGTAAAAATTTGTAGTTTTATTTCATGTATATATGTACAATAGAGGACGGTATATACTTCCAAAATTAATAATATGTATCACTTATAAAGACTTCACCAATTGTAAAATTGAAGAAATTACAACACAAGCGTACTGTGACTTTTGTAGTCGTCTAATCTAAATATTAGAATAGCATACTCCCACCATGGCTCTATGGAGTTTTGATGTCTAGGTCCAATCAGAAGACACCGGGTCACGTGATGCAATTTGCTACTGTCTCTCTGTGAGGCTGTCTACTCTAAAGTCTAAAGTAAAAATACTTTTTAAAATTGCTGAAATGTTTCTTATTGGCAAAATTAATTGAGATCAAAATTGTTATACTCTGATGTGTGTGTGTGTGTACGTAATATTTATTATCATAAATCTAATAATATTACTGTAGAGTTGATTTTCGTGTATGCACAATCATGCCTTATCAATAAATAATTCTACACTATTAACATGACTAAACGTGTTCATAACTGAGGCGTGTCTTCTTTTGTTCAGATATTCAGAACTTTTAAAGTGCGTCCATGTGTGCGATTCGCGATTCAAAAATAATTGTGCAAGATTACATTGCTTCGAACATTCGACATACGAGCTCGTAATAATCCAATATCTTATAGAAAAATTTATCTTTTAGAAACAAAAATGTCACTAAACATTGCATATGTCTTTATTACAGTACAATTACTACGTGTATAAAATATTTATTAATTATTTTAAAAAAATTAAATTTTTGTTTAATTTGAATTTTTTTTAATTTGAAAAAAAAAATAAAAAAAAATAAGAAAGTTACATTTAACTATTCACTGACGTGTATATTTCTACCCGAATCTCGTGGAACAATCATTAAAAAAAAAAGATAGATATTACATAAAGGAAAAAAAAGTTAAGAAAAAAAGAAGATTGCAAAAATCGAAAGATATATATCGATATACACTTCATGTTACTAAAATTGAGATTCTTTTCTAGGAATTTCGGAATGCATAAAATGGTCACGAATTATAACTACAATATTTGTTTTGTAATGTTACATAGTTCAATAATTCACAACTTTTATGTATTTTACAATTTATTGAAAAAATGTATTTCATTTTCATTCAGTACAATATAGATACGCGATGTTAGGTGTCTCTAAAACGTAGCGCTCTCCTGCCGTGCCGTACTCGCTTACTCTGTTCCGCCGCTCCTATCTGAAAAGAATGTGTCTTTTACGCATCGACATTGCTCATCTTATAAAAATGATTACTCAATTACTTTTCTAAAAGTCAGCCTCACATAAAAGATTTTTTTGTACGATGTGTTGTATTATTAGCTCTTTAAACTGACGTTAAAGAATTTGAAAGTTCTTTACTAGCCGTGCTAATTGTAGCTTATTCCCTCTCAAAATTGATGAAAATAATGATACAGATCTCTGTTTCAAATCAGAAAAGCTTTTGAAATTTACGAAAATTGGTCTCAATACCTGGGGATCAATTGATGATAATTCTGGAGATGATATTCTTGCAAATATTAATGATTTGAACTGTAATACTGATGAAAATTATGAGAATAACAACGTTCTATTGTTAACTTCACAAAAAGCATTGAGAAGAAAAATATGACAACAAAAGGAATTTCTAATAAATATACATATGTGCTTAAGTTTTGAGAAGAAGCTTGTTGAATTATCAAAACAATTCGTTTTATGGACTCATATTATGCCAAAATTTTATTATGAAAAAAATATCGTTATAAAAAATGATCATTATAAGACTGATGAAATTGAGAGAGCATCTTCGGCACGCAGTGAAGAATGTTTTAAAGATATTAAAAATTATATTTTGTAGAAGAAAAAATTCATACAGTTGTAGTGTCTAGCATTTAAAAATTCTAACTGATACTGTTAATTTGCTAGCATCGAACAAACACGCCAATAATTCACTTAAAATGATGGAATTGCTAATATGAGTCAATGCCAATGCATAATTTTCAGACATATCAACGGAACATCGAATTTCTAAACTATCAAATTAAATTTTAATTTAAAGAAAAGTACTATTAAAAGTTCACTTAATACAGTAATGTAATTAATACAACATCTAATTTTCAAAATTCTTCATTTTCAAACATGAATGATAATCTTATTGAAAATTCAAAAGTTGAAGATAATCAGGATAAATCTGAAAATGAAATATTTTCTGATAACATCAAAAATACTATAAAAAGTTTAACAAATAATATTGATATGTCAATAAGTCCTGATTGATGAACCTATTATCGCTAATGTTGAAATCTCAAGTGAGGAAGTTTCGACTGGCAATACGACAATCGATAAATCACACATTGAATTTAACAAATAATATTGATATGTCAGTATATCCTAAGATTAATAAACCTAATATTGATAATATTATTGAGATCTCAAATAAAGAATTTCCACGGGAAGTTTGACAATTGATAAATCAATGAATTATACACAATCCGGCTGCAAAGATGATTCTCCTAAGAACTGTGTAAATGATTTATCAATGACAAATACATCTTCCATTGTTTAAGTTAACAGAAAGCGAATTTTAATCAATAAAATTGGAGAGGAATTATCATCATCGATACTCAATGATTCATATTTTGATATTAATGCATTTTCTGACATTAAGAATCCTTCAGATGAGCATATCGTAATTAAAGACATATTACAGGATATTTCTTCAAATAATGAAAAATCTTACTTAAATAAAGTAGATGAATGGAAATGATTACTTAATAATAAGAAGCATAAGGTTGTATATTTAGAAAATTATCCTGATATTGAAAATCTTTATAAACGGCTAAAACTAATAGAAAAAATATTACTTGTGATAAATACAATAGCAATAGTAAACCTCCTCTCGAAACCAGTGCAGGGTTACTCAAATTCTCAAATATTTGTTCCATTGATTCGATCATTCATTGTGTTCGAGCTGGTTATGTGGACTACTGGGCTACGTATAATAAATACGTGAATCAATCCAATAATAAAATAATTGATATCGTTAAAGTATTATCAACCAAAGGAGCAATTAATTAACATTAAAATTTGTTAAATTGCTAGTCAATTTAACTTGTGATATTACTGCGGTAGAGTTTAGTAGAGTTAACGTTTCAAAACCGAAACATCATTTTAGCGTGCGTTTCTGGGGAATACGTACGTAGTAAATTCACACAAGAATCATACAAGCATTAAGATCCAGCTAGACCGTTTAAGGCTTTGATTTCTATAGTTTGTGTTATCACATATACAGTCTTATAATATATTATATTGTTTATTTACGTCGCCTAAGAGACGTTGTTTCTTCATATGCTAATTATTGTGAAGAATATTACTAAGGCCTTGATAGTCTAAAGACTTAAGATAATACATACAAGAGATCCGGGTTCGACTCCCAGCCGAGGTAATATTTTTCGCAATAAAAATTAATTATTTACAGATTTTAATATGTCATTCAACGTTATTAAGATCGTTTCGAAGATGCGAATAGCATACAAAATTTGTTAAATTGCTAGTCAATTTAACTTGTGATATTACTGCGGTAGTTTAGAAAAATTAGCGTTTCAAGACCAAAAAATTTCGGCGCGCGTTTCTGGGGACTACATACATAATATGTATATAAATTCACAAAAATCATAAAAGCATTAGGATCTAGCTAGATCGTTTAAAGCTTTAATTTCTATGCAGTTTGTGCAATTAATTATGTTTGTAAGGTTTGTACAGAAATATTGTACTATTAAAATTTATGAAACCTAATGGCAATATTGTGAATTGTGAGTCGAATATTAGCAATATTATTAATGAATTATTTTATGCCGACCTTCCATTCCTACGAATTTAATTTGCAATGTTTGTAAAGATACATAAATAAGAAGAATTAAACCAGTATTGGAAGTTGATTTGTTTCCATTATATAAAAAGGATTATTTATAAAATATAAAAGGTCTTCAAGATCGCTAAACAATTATTGTCAACAAAAGCTTTAAACCTGTAACACACGTAATGGAAAGAAATTCAATGTTTTCGATTATGGATCTTTATTTTTTGAATTTGAAGCATTACAGTGTATTATTCTTGCTAAAAGATCAGGGACTTAAGGAAGCTATCAATGTGAATTTTTTTTGGAAGATTTACCACACAGATAAGATTTACCAGATAATTTTGTATAAACATATTTTTAGTTAGGACCATTGAACATATTACAGCAATGAATGAGAAAAATGTATCTCACTAATGAGTATTAATTTTGAGAAATCGAAAAATATTTAATTCACGAACTTCACGGAGGTCTACCCCCAACGACAAAATCACGCAAAATTTAATAAACGAGACAAAAAACAAAAAAAGATACATATACGTCCTTTTCATGTAAAATCTGATAAAACACTGCTTTAATTTAATTAAGAATTATATTAACACGAAGAAAATCATAACATTATTAAAGAATTTTTTAATGTACAATTCATAAATAAAAAATATTTTGAGTGTATAACTATTCAATCAAAAAATGTTAACAATAACAAAAAAAAAATAGCATTTCTTACTTTTGTTATATGAGTGATTTCTTACTTTTGTTATACTATGTACAAGTATTTAAAACACATTGTACGAGTATATCGGAGTCATTATTTTATACCACACATAAGACGAATAAAATGGGTTTTCAAACATATTTTTATTTAAATTTTTAATTCTTATAAATTTTCTCCGCGCTTGCAACAAAACTTTAGAAATAAACTTTGCTTTATAAGTACAAACTAATTTAAAAAAGAACAATGATGTATGACAAACAACTGCAAACAATTTAAAAAAAAATGCTGACAGCGAATTAGAGATATCTAGAAACCGGGCAAAATTGCACTTTGAGTTTATTGTTAATTTGTTGCAATTTTAAAACGGCACAATTACAAATAATTGGAAAATCACTACAAACGTTTCTAAGGAAGATGCCGCAAACGAATTAGAGATATTTTAAGAATTAGTAAAATTACTTCTTTGTTTATCGTTAATATGGTATAACTTTTAAACGGTGCAACTACAATACAAACGACCGGAAAATTACTACAAACAACTATAAACGATTTTATATACAGGGTAGACCGTTTTAATTAGAATACCTGCATATCTCAAAAAGGAGAAATTAAAAAAAAAAGTTTCAGACAAAAGTTTTATGGTTTTAAGGGAGAAAAAAGATGGTGACTTTGATTTACCTTGATAAAAAGTCCTGAAGGTTAGATCCATGTTATATACAATTTTTTTAACGGAATCTTTTTTTGTTACGAATTGTTGTAGCTTATTTCCCAAAACACTATAATAACGTATTTTAGTTTCCCAAAACACTATAATAACGTATTTTTTCATTAGATACATTTTGAGTTATAAGGTTTGAAAGTTACAGTACTGCTAATATTTGTATTGTATTATCCAAGGTGTTCGACTGAAACCTAAATATTACTTAAAGTCATAATCTTGACATATCGCTACTCTCCCCCTCTCCCTCTCC
>NW_017305667.1:61809-73455 GCF_001594115.1 Trachymyrmex septentrionalis
CTTCACGGAAGTCCTTTTGCCAATATGTATTTCATCTTGTATGACTTGTATCACCAATATGTATGGCACCTTTCCTCATAATTTTTTTTGCTATCAACGCAGAATAATTCTGATGAACAGAAATGAACCTAAAAAATGAGGTACACGTTAGAAAAAAATATCTGTCCCGCCAACTATCATTAACGTAATATCGATATGTTAGAATTTTTCACGCAACTATGTATTCGTTACATACATTCGTATTATGTTGAAATTAATATATTGATATTGAGTTAAAAATTATAACATTGATGTTATTTTTGTTGGTGTTTACGGGAGCTACATTATAAAACATTTGTATGCACGCTTCGGTACCAATCTCACACAGTAAAGCTGATTTTGAAGGTTTCCAATCAGGAATCCTGGCAGTATCAATCCATTTTTGTTTCGAGGTTAGATCTTGGGCAAATGTTGTGCAGCAATATCCTTCTTCATTAGAGTTTGTGCATCTTGGAGCACTGCACCTGACAGGCATTTTATAATATGCACAAATCCTGTTCAGATATCTGAAATGTAAAGATTCGTAGTTTTATTTCATGTATATGTGTACAATAGATGACGGTATAATATATATTTCCAAGATAATATATATCACTTTCAAAAATCTTATCACATGAGCTCTTTTTTTTTCATAAGAAGGAGTGAACGTGAAACAAACAATTAGATATTATCGATGATTACTTGGCTTTTCTAGAAGCCCATATCTTATACAAAATATTAGAGAGATAATTTTTCGTTAAATTACTGATAATTTTGCATTTTTTCTGCCGGTATGCAATCTATCGCGAGACTACCTTTCATAACGATGGTTCGCAATCGTGACCACGTGTGAGCTAATATGGCTAGGTTATAAGGTTATAATGCTTCATGCAGTATAACCCAGAATAATAAAATTCTCGTTCTGCGAACATTGTCTCTGTCACCGTGTGTGGTGTTTACTATTTTATAACGTAAAAGTGAGGCGCGAAAAAATGACACGAGTAATTAATGATCGGTGTAATTTCTATGAAGAGATGCATGTCAGGTAATAATAATTAAATTGTGAAAAGTGAATAATGAAACTTCGTAATAACATAGAATCTAATGAAAAATGACAGAAGATGCACTCGATATTTTATGAAGTAAATTAAAGAAAATAAAGAAAAATAAAGAGAAATGTAGGAAAAATATGCGTCTGCCGTTTACGCATCTTCGGGCGAGGTACTCGTGTTTACGTCACCCGGCAGCATTTTGACTAGAGGTCGGTTGAGTTCGAATGAGGTAGTGCAGATACGTGACTGTCATCACGCGGATTACGCCGTTGTCTCCAGGATGCAGCTTAATCCGTACCAGGGACCATCTGCAAGGCGACGTTGTTTCGAAGAACAGTGAAGACAGCGATCCAATGCGTGGTGATATCTCCTGTTTGGTCCACTTCGGACTAGCGGTCAAGGTATGGAGGTACTCGCCCAACCACTTCTGCCAGACATAATCGCACATTTTCTGAATGTGTTGCTAAAAGGAGAATGATTAGCTCGATCTATCAGCGCTGGCTCGGGGGCGGTGGGCGCCAATGAGCAGATGTCCAGGAAGTTAGAGAAACAATATTGTCTGGATCATCAGAGAGAGCGTGCAAAGGTCGGGAATTTAAACAGGCTTCCACCTGTGCCAAGAGTGTGCTTATTTTCTTGAAGGTGAATTTCGCTTCGCTTATAACTCGTCGCAGATGATACTTAGTAGATTTCACTGCCTCTTCCCAGAGGCACCGAAGTGTGGAAGACGGTGGATTGAAATACTACTAAATTCCCTCTGTAGAAACGGCGTGAGCGATGCTACGGCCGTTGATTGACGAGGCATGAAGCAGCTGTCTGTCCGTTACTATGAAATTCGTACCGCAGTTTGAAAAGATATCCGAATAAAAAGCCTCGACGTGACGTGAAACGTCTGTGAAACGTCTCTGTCGTATAATCGGAGACTGCTTTGATGTAAACGGTCTTGAAACAGAGACACGAAGATAGCGATGAACGCGATATCCTCGCCTCTTGTTCTCAGGGATGAGAATGAGCCCAAAGTAATCGACACCGGTTCTGAGAAATGGACGTGTTGGAGTCATTCGTCTTTGAAGGAGATTACTCATCAGCGGCATGACTGTTCTCCAACGGGTACATCTTATGCATCGATGCAACCACTGTTTTACAACGGTTCGGCGCCGTGAGATCCAAAAGCGGAACCGGAGCATTCCCAATGTCAGCTGGGCTTTTTTATGGAGAGTGCGGCGGTGATAGGATTCCACGATTAAGTGAGTTAGCCATGACTCAGGTAGCAATATTAATGGATGTCGCTCGTCGATGGAGAGTGCTGCGTCCTCCGATTCTGAGAATTCCATAGTCATCAGCATAGGGATTTAGTACGACTTTCAGCCGACTTTGACGTGGAGATGTGTAGTTGTTTTTGGCGGCGGTCTCGTTCGGGTAGTGCAGAATTTATACCACACGGAGCCATCGAAAAAGTGTTTTATCGAGCTTATCGGGACGCAGTGATGGTTCTGCTCTCTTCGAGACGACAGGTCTCTCTCGGCGGTAGCGTCAGCAAAAACAGTAGAAGGTGATGCAGTGATGAACATCTGAGTAGAATCTCGGTGAGACAAG
The DNA here is from genome assembly GCF_001594115.1 of Trachymyrmex septentrionalis. Classification (NCBI taxonomy): domain Eukaryota; kingdom Metazoa; phylum Arthropoda; class Insecta; order Hymenoptera; family Formicidae; genus Trachymyrmex; species Trachymyrmex septentrionalis. The sequence continues at coordinate 64,476 of NW_017305667.1, forward strand.
CTCAGTGATACTCTGAGTAGCGGCGACGTGCTTTCGTCTGGGGAAGATCCTTTGCACGAATCTCTTTTTCTCCGCTTGGTCAGTCCCCGTGACGTTTCCGCGAAGGCAGGTATAGCCCATCCACTAGAGAGAATGGTTGATGAGCTCATTTGGCGTAATCTCCTGGGAGGCATAATCAGCCGGATTCTCCCTTCCAAGAACGTGACACCATCGTGCTTCTAGGAGCAGCTCCTGAATCTGTGACACGACGGTTGGCCACGTAAGTCTTCCATCTGGAAGTATGCTTGATTCAGTGGAGGGTGATTTTGGAGTTTGGCCAGAGTGTGACAGGTGCTGTTGGCAAAGCCATGACGATGCGTGTATAACAGTTAAGTTTGTTAGGAGTATCGCGGCGCAAGTTCGATTTCAAGCGCGGCAAAGAAATTGGTTTGATTGGTGCAACTTTGCTCTTCGCTGCGAGTAAGCGGATTGTGATATCGTCAGCAGTGACGAAGATAAATCGCGGTGATACAATCTTGCTCGGACGCAAAACCGTGAAGCTTCAGACACGAATCCTTGTCGCCGCTGCCTAGCCAGCGCGGAACGCGGAGACTTTTGAGCTGCGGAAGTTCGTCGAAGAGATATCACCATTGCCGGGCATTCTCCGACGGAAGCAGAGCATGCCATTTCAATTACTGCAACCAGGCTACCTAGATGAACATTTTGGCTTAGATCACGACAGGTCAAACCATCCGAGTGGGTCGAAGAGTCGAGCCGTTTCCGCGAGAATGTGTCTCTTGGTATATTCGGTAATAGTGCAGGAATGTATAGTGGACATGAACGCATCGTCTAGCGGAGCCTCAGTATATTGTGACTTTTATGCTCCCATATATGTGAATCCTTTGTTAGACAGCGGGTGAAATTCCGGCAAGAAGTTTACGACTATTTGTGGTCTATTTTCGAAGTGGGGATCCGCCATGCAGAGTCGGTGAAATTCAGACTGCACTGTGATCGCGTCCGATAGTATGTGTTCTGGTGACGATGTCATCAATATAGCGATTGTGGTGTAAAGTTGCGGATTTCCTGCGGAAATCAAGCCTCTTTGTCGGCGAGTTGACGAACTACGCGGATAGCTAAGAAAGGTACGCTTGCGAGATGACGTGACTGTCTTCAACTTATACTCGTGGATAGGATCGGTGTTGGTGCGTCGCCAAAAAATACACTGGCGATCTTCCGAAAAGACGAGAATCTGACGGTACATCTTCTCGATGTCGGTCACCAGCGTGTAACGATGCTAACGTCGGAGCATCGTACATCCACCAAAGCCAGAAGCAAATTAGCGCCGATTAATACGAGGGCAAGTCAATAAGTTCTTAGAAAATTAGAGGGCACTCGCAGTGACATGTCACATTACTTTTTGACAAGTAACATCCTTCAGCTAATTACTGTCAAATTTTGAGCGGAATTCATTGCGCGGTTCCATTTCTGTAGACGATTAAAGCGAACAACCTTTGTATTTTTTGAAAAAAAAAAAAAAAAAAAGTTTCGTTTAGTAATCAAACATCTACATATGAAAGGTTTAACGCTGAAAGAAATCAAAGCCGAGTTGGATAATGTTCATAGCACATCTACATCAGCGTTTGCGACTGTATACAATTGGGTGAATGAATTTAAACGTGGTTGTACATCCACATGTGATGCACCTCGTTCGAGACGTCTAATTGAGGCTGCTACGCCAGAAATCATCGATAAAGTCCATGATTGTTTTGACTGATCGACGAGTGAAAGTGCGCGAGTGTTGAAGCCACAGGCATATCGCATGGCACAGTGATTTCAATTTTGCATGAACAATTGGGTATGAAGAAGCTATCGGCAAGATGTGTGCCACGTTTGCTCATTGTGGACCATAAGCGCGATCGTGTGACGATTTCAAAACATGTTTGGAGATGTTTCACGTAATTCAAATGAATTTCTGCGTCGATTCATTAATGTGGACGAAACATCGATCCATTACTTCACACCCGAGACAAAGGAACAGTCAAAACAATGGACTTCACTGGGTGAACCAGCTCCGAAGAAGACGAAGATCGTGAAGTCGGTTGGAAAGATGATGGTCACAGTTTTTAGGGATGCACGTGGTATAATTCATATCGATTACCTTCCGTCGAAGCAAACGATTAATGGCGATTACTATCTTATTGGATTACAGCCTTATTGACTGTTTCAACAATATTTAAAAAAAAAACGTCCCCATTTGGCGAAGAAGAAAGTGTTCTTCCATCAAGACAATGCACGGGTTCACAATGCCCGGCACTGATGGCCAAATTCAACGAATTCCGCTATGAATTGCTTCCCCATCCAGCATATTTGCCAGATTTAGCCCCCTGCGACTATTTCCTATTTCTAAACCTGAAGAAATGGTTCGGAGCAAAGAGCTTCATCACCAGAGAGCAGCTCATCGCCAAAACAGAGGCTTATTTTGAAGGGTTGGACAAATCATATTATTCGGACGGCTTGAAAAAGTTGGAGAATCGTTGGATCAGGTATATCGAGCTGAAAGGACACTATGTTGAGAAATAAAAATAAATCGATAAAAAAAATGTGCTTTTCTAAAAACTTATTGACTTGCCCTCGTAACTTTGAATTGTGAACTCATCGGACTTGATGCGACCCGTTGAAGGCGACTTTGACCTATACGATACGCAGGACCGTGTGATCGACAAGAGTCAATCGGCGCGTGACATGGCGTCGATTAGAGGAGAGCTTGTGTGAAACCGCGGAGAGCCTCTGGCCTGCACTTGTACTATGCTGAGCCAGAAAATTGTGAGAAGACGAGAGAGATGGAAGTACCTCGAAAGATTGACGTTGATTCCGAAAAAAGAATTTCTGAATGCTCTGTAATTTGTTTTAGATTCGTCATACTTTAATAAAGAATTTTTTAAGCAAAAATTTGGTACTCCAATGGGCTCACCTCTTTCTCCGATTAATTTAATAATGGAGGATCTAGAGGTGGATGCATAGAAGAAGACAGGTATTTACATCCCATTTTAGGTATGTAGATGACATTGTTATAGCTGTACCATCTAACGAAATTCATAAAATACTCACAAATTCTTGACACCCGAGGTTACAGTTCACGATAGAAGTGGGTGGAAATAGAATTAATTTTTTAGACTTGACAATCATTGTTAATGAGAAATGAAGTGTAGAATTCGACTGGTTTCATAAGTCTACTTTTTCCGGACGTTATTTGAACTTATCTTTCAACACATCCAAATTCTCAGAAGAAAGCCGTAATAACGGGAATGGTTACAGAGCATTTTTACTTTTAAGTCCGAAATTTCATTACAAGAACAAGAAGTTTATAGTCAATACTTTGTTAAAGAATGATTACCTGATTGACTTTATTTTTAACATTAATTTACGGCTGAAAATGTTGTTTCACAAACTATGGACGAAGGAGAATGATAGTGATAGCGATAATATTAACGAAGAGCGTTCACCATGGTTCGTTCTTCCTTATGTTCTACCGATATGTGAAAAATTTTTTATGTTTATCAAAAATATTAACGTGAAACTATCCTTCTTTAGTTTGAATAAGCTTAATAAATTCATAAAAGTAAGAAGGACACTCTCCCAAAATTCTCCAATAAAAATGTTGTGTATAAAATCCCTTGTAAAGATTGCGATGCGTCATATGTTGGTTAAACAGGTTGGAAATTATCCACAAGAATATCTGAGCAATCATATCAACAGCATTAACAAGAATCAATCAGTGATCACGGACTACCAACTTGATTTTAATCATGAATTTGATTGAGAGAGTGTCCAAATTCTTGATAGGGAAAGATTTCTCAATAAACGCTTAAATTCAGAAATGCTTCATATACTATATATTATACATGCAGAAGAATGGATTCAATTTAAAAACAGACACAGAATGTTTGCATTACTCGTATGCTTCTTTATTAGACAAATTAAAACAATATTGAGGTTTAAAAATGGTTATAGGTTGAATCTCTTATTATTATTTATTGTCATTGCTTGTTTATAAGTCCTCTTATCACTTTTTAACATTCAATTTAAAACGACACGTCAAGATGAATTGACACAACATTAATTCAAGAAACGATTTTTGTTAATTTTTATCTCATGGAAATTGTGAATCAATGTTTGTGAACTTCGTTGTTTTTCCGTTGAGATAAGTCACACGATTATTACTGATTTTTAAGTATTGAACTAACAGTAAAATGGTAATAATTTATTGGTAATAACAATAAAATGGTAATAATATATAGCGTATGAATTACTGCACATTTCTGCCAATCTGCGAGTGACTTACTCTCAATTATTTTTTCTGAAGATGACTCCAAAGTGAGCCGAAACGTTCGATATAATAAATGAAGACAACCGCCAACACTTGAGTATTATCTACATCTTCTAACTCTTCGCGCTTACAACAGCGTTAGACTCTCATTAGCCTTGTTCTAAATGTCTTTCATATTACATCAGATGAAAAACTGTTATATAAAACATCAATAAATTTTGATAGATCTTTAATTCTATCTAAAAAACGAATACGTTAATTACACATTGTAAATGATAAAATTTGTGTTATGTATTTTACATTGAATCTGATAGAAGATAGATGTAAAATATCAAATTAGTTGCTATTAATCTTCTATCATTAATGTCATAAAATAATGTCATAAATAACTGTTAAGATGTTAACTGTCACTATATCCATGCTTATATAGATAATCGTCAAAGTAGTGATATTTTGTTAGTTTTCTTCTTATGTCGGTAATTACAAGCTTATGAAAAGATTTTAAGTTGATAACAGCGTGCGGCGCTAGTGATATAGATTTTTTTTCTATTTCAGAGATAACCCGCACGCGGGTATGTTACGCTGTATTAAATAATTATATCAAATACACAATTGTTTAGCACATAAAAGGAATCTGATTCTCTGAAGGAAGCTATTGATTTTGTAACCACTTCGGATTATCTAATAACAGGTTATGGGCCCAGATTCAAAGGATTGATAAGGTAGAACCGAATAATGAAATTTGAGGTTAAATACTCTGCAATTATAACAATAAGTATCAATGAAATGGCTCACAACAAATGAAATACAATCATTATAACATTGACCCGTTAAATGGTAGTAACTATGGAGCCTAGAAATTCAGAGTAGAAACAGTACTATTCGAGCAAAATGTATTAGGCATGATACAGATAGAATTTAAGGAAGAAGCGTACACAGATAGTAAAGTGAGAGAAGAGGCAAGGAAGAAAGACAATAAGTGCAAATCTATAATTGTACAATGCATTGAGGATACACAGATAGACATCGTTCGGAACAAAGAAATATGTGAGGGAGTTTCAAGGATGTCTATGAGAAAAAGAGTTTATTCGGTTAATTATTAACAATTATTTCTTAGGAAGGAACTTATGTCAATGTCATGAAGATGGATGAAAATAAGAAGTTGGAAGAGTTTCTCCTGAAATTTGAATGTATCCTGTGCCAGTTGAAGATGTCGAGTGCTGAGATAAGAGATGAGAACACTATGCACATTACTTTTTGTCTTACCAAATTGTATGAAACAGTGGTAACGTTTTTTTTGGAAAACTTACCAGCTGAGAACGTAAATTTAGACTTTGTAAAAGCGAGACTAAGAACAGAAGCTGAGAAGAGGAAAGAAACTGGTATGGGTCAAGATGAGAGAAAATCAATATATTTACTATTTATGTCGAATAAGACAATGGCATGGTGTGGTGAATATGGACACCTTAAGAGAAATTGTAGAAAATCCTTTCAAGATCAACCGAATAGTGCTGGAAATCGAAACAACCTGAACCCAGAAGATGCAGCATGAGGTGGCAGGAATTGAGATAATGTAAAACCAGAGAGGGGAATATCGTCACTCATATTCCGGAAATGATATTTAAGAGACAAGAAAAGGAAATTACGTTGAAACATAAGGCTCAGGATAATAGAGTTTGTTTTATGATAGAGCTAATTTTATCTAAAATAGAGGTAACGACACTATTGCATTCTTCATTAATTCAGGGTGCACTGATCATTTAATATATGAGACAAATTATTTCTGCAGTTTAATGATATTAAAGAATCTGATTAAGATAGCAATTGCGAAAGACAAAAATTATATAGAAGCAGTTGATATCGGAGTTATTAATGATCTTCGTTATGTGAATAGCAATACGTTAAATGTATCATGAAAACGTGTTATGTGTTCCAAATTTGCGTAGAAATTTATTGTCTGTTAAGAAATTGGAAATCTATAACATAAAGGTAATATTTGAAAAGGGCAGAGTACTGTTTAATGGAAAAGGCTTCATTGGAATAGACCTTAGAAATAATCTATATGAAATATCTTTTAGAATGTTGCGAGATGAGTGTTTGAGCATGGAAATAGAGGCTAAAAGAGCAAAACTATGGCTTAAAAGATACAGACATATAAGTTATACAAATTTAAAGAAATTGATAAAGTATAATATGGTTGATGGGATAGAAAAACATTCTAAATTTGAATAAGATCGAATTTTGTGAATCGTGTATAAATGGAAAAATAACAAGACTACTTTTTGAAACTAGGAAAAGAAGCAATAGAATTTTAGAAATTGTTCATTCAGATGTTTGCAGTCCAATAAGTCCGGTTTCACATGACGACAACAAATATTTCATAACATTCATTGATGATTATTCAAATTCGTTTACATTTATGTAATTAAAAACAAAAGTAAAGTTTTTAATTGTTTTAAAGAATATTCGCAAAAGTTAAGTTTAATGCAAGAATATCTACTCTAAGATGTGACAATGGCAGAGAGTACGTCTTTAGTGAATTCAAAAATTATTACAAAGAAAAGGGAACAGTTATAGATTATACAATGCCATATACACCCCAACAGAATGGGAAGGCCGAGCGTTTTAACTGTAGTCTAATAGAAAGGGCAAGATCTAGAGTGGTTAAGTCGAAATGATTATTCGAAAGTTTCTAAGAAATTTTGGAATAAAGCTATTAGAACAGCAGCATATATCTTAAATCGTAGTCCAAGTATTACAAACTTAGATTCAATTACTCTGGCTGAATTGTGGTATGATAAAAAACTAAACGTTAAAAATTAAAAATTTTTTGGAACTATTGCTCACTCACATATACCATAACAATTTAGAAATAAGTTTGATGAAAAATCCGAAAGATGCATAATGATGGGGTATGCACAAAAAAATGGGTATAGGCTATGGAATATTAAAAAGGGAAAAATTGAGGTTTCTGAGAAATATAGTATTTAATGAAAATAATTTTTATTATAAAACGAATAAGACACTATCAATAAGTACAAAGGATGATGATTGCAACAAAACAATTGATACTGTCGTAGATAAAGAGAGGATGATAGTAATAACTTATAATTGAACAATTATTTCAAATACATGATTGCTTAATGTATAAAAGGAATCTGGCTATTGATTTTGTAATCACTTCGGATTATTTAACCTAACAATAACGAATCTGTAAGTTACGTATTGGAATTGATAAAATTTCTATTATGTATTTTATATTAAAACTGATAGAAGATATTTGTGTAAAATGTCAAAGTTCCGAGTGATTTTCTATCATCAATATGAATAACGAATATGAGTATAAATATGATATACCTAAAGAATTTCTATTGATTTAGGACAAATTAAAACTGGATATTGTAAATAATTCAAAACGATAGCAGTTGTATCTAACTTGAAAAATACTTACGATAGGCTTCATAAATAACAATGAAGTCTTATAAGAATTTAATCGTTTCTTATATATTTTTATCGGGTTTTTTTTATCAGGGGAGTATGCATTCGCCAAATTTCCTTTATTTATGTTTTCTGTCTACTTGTAGAAACGGTTTAACTCTTGATATAGGATAATTACCCCTATGAAAACATATTTTTTTTGTATTATCGTAGGAAGTCCTAAGAAAGGATAAAGAAGTGTCTCTATCACATTGCAATTGAATGTTCGATGAATACGCAGGACGTCCGAAAATAACCGCTCTGTCGCAAAAGTAAAACGAAAAAAAAAAAAAAACGAAAATGGACAAGAAAATAGCGGTCATATCGTATGCAGGTAGGATGCAGTATACTGACCAGCAGAGCAAGTCCGTTTGCGCTCGGTCCTTCACATTTTCCTCCTTTCTTTCCTTCTCTCGCACGTCCTTCTCATTCTCTCTTTAGTCTCCCTGTCGCTCGCAACACCCTACACAGCGGTATCCTATACAGCCCTTTCGGTTCTTTCTTCCACTCGCTGACTCTGCCGCCTCGCTGCATGGTCGTCGCGCGTTTCCACAGACTGCCTTTCTCAATCCGCGATGCATCGCATTTTCCCGCCCCACAAGCTTTTCTTTGCTAAAACCGAAGCGGGAAGCGGCCATCAGATACGAAATCAAAGTTGTGGTTTTTCAAGCCTTGTCTCTCTCTCTCTCTCTCTCTCTCTCTCTCTCTCTCTCTCTCTCATAATATACGAGATATGTCCTTCTCTCTTACCTTTTTAGGTAAAATTTAATAGAATTTTTTTATTTTTCTCCAATTATAAGCTAGGCAGGTCTAATAAGAATCCGACAAGCCTTTGGTACGTCAACTTAATCTTTTCGGAAAGTCGCGCTTTTTTTTATCATCGTGTGAATCTTCTTCGGCAGTTATTCTTATGTTTATTCTTAAATCGTTGCAAGCCTTTTTGCCTCGCTTTCTTCGATTTTGTCGCGAATGTAATTGTATATTATATTATAATTTATTTGATTCGATATGTGCGCGTTTGTCACGATCTTTTTATCCTGTTCGCGAATAAAATGTTACTATGTAGAAAGAAAACTGATCTCTTTTTTTTTGTTTAACTGACGGAAATAATATAAGTGACTGCTGAAAAAATATGAAGAAAATTGTTTTTATTTATTTTAAATTTATTATATAATCATTTATATTCATATAATATAT
>NW_017305667.1:74181-84581 GCF_001594115.1 Trachymyrmex septentrionalis
TTTTTTTTAAATATTCCTACGACTTTTGATTACTGAGTTATCGCGGATTAAATAAAAGAATTATTTTGACTTTAATTGCTCATAACTCCATTAAAAATTGTCGTATCGTATAATTTAAAAAAGAGATTTTTAAAGCTGAAACTTTACTCTATCAAGATATATTTATATTGTTGGTAAGAAAGTAATTGCGATTTTTACTGATAGATGTCTTTTAAAAATACGCGATGACTTTTTACTACACCTAATATTAACCAAACATTTGATTTTGGCATTATTTCATACATTCATCATACATTTAACAGCTATTATCAAATTCTAAGAGTCAACTGCTAAAAAAATGTATACTACAGTACAGTGATGGCTAATTATGGCAATACAACACTATTGCTATTATATTGTTAATATTGTTAGCCTATGTATTGTCACCTATTGTGTGCAATATTGCCAAAATTGTTTATGTATTGCTATGTACTATTATGTATTCCTAGCATATTGCTAGCGATTACTAATATTGCTACTGCTAGCAATGTCTATTTTATTACTGTATTGTCGCAATATATTTCTAAAGAAATGCACTGATTGTTATAGTGGTTGACCCCTCGCCAGACACTCTTTTTTCAGTGTACTATATGAATAATGAAGATGCTCATAATACCCAATCATGCATATCTATCCGAAAAACTCTCGTGTCTAATAAATCAATGGTCTCAGAACTTTATAAAGTTAGAATGGCTTAATATTATTTATTTTACAAATATTAACATGCAGAACAAAATATCTTATCTCAATGTAGATTGGGAACCTTATGAAGTTACAGGAAAAACGTAAGAACTAAAAAAAAAAAATGTATTTATTTATTTTATATGACAAATATCCGAAGTACATAAGTTTAGATTAAACTTCACAACATATTGGAATGTCGCGAAGATAAAGGGTGCTCATATTACTTGCAGTGTTCATAATACCCGATCCTACTCAATATATATTATAATGAATTTAAAATATGTATGTTTCGAGAATATTAAAAAACCGTTTTTTTCCTTGATTATCATCTAACGAATGCTGTACATCCATGAAAATTCACTACATGTGTAAATTGTCATGGCAGTAACTGTAGGACACATTGCATTTAAATGCTTTCTCCTTTTCACCCTTTCCTTCGTTGTCTCGGTTCATTCTTTCGTATTCGTTTTGCTTCCACGAATGGAAGATAACTCCGAGCGTTTCCCGGTCTTTCTCCTCTTCCTCCTTTTTTTCTTTTTTCTCGCTCAAATCTACGCCTATTCTGATTTCGGAATCGTTCTTTCCCACTCCCTCTTTCTCCTTCGCACCGCGCTTGGATGATCACCGTTCACGCTCCATTGCTCTTTCTCACTCTAGAATCTTGCACATCCGTCTTCGTCGCACGCGTCGACTTGTCTTCTATCTTCTCTCTCTCATCCCCTTTTTCGCTCGCCTCGCGTACCCTTGGTCCTTGTCGATCATGCGCTCATGTGCTTTTACTCTCTCTCACCCTCACAGCATGCTTCCCACCCTATAAATTCTCGCGACTGGCGCTCAGTTAGTTGAGTTGCTTCAGTCTACGCTGAGTCGGCACGCGCGTTGGTTGAAGTTTTTCTTCGGTTTCCAATCGTCGCATTGTGCTGTGTTGTGTCGTGTCGATACAAATTTGTTCGCTTATTTCCTGCGAGATAAAAACGATCGTGAAAACGCCTCTCCTTTGGTCGAAAGACGCGTTCGATTTTGAGGCGAAATCTGTCGCGGGTGGCAGCATGGTAAATCTGCGAGGTGATTATCCGGTGTGTTCTGCGTGAAGTGCGTTGCTCTCGATTCGGTCGGATCGGCGAACAAGTGAGATTGTCAGTGATTGTCAATGACGAGTGTCGTGCGCTTGATCACTCCTCTTTTATTGTATTATTGTTGATTGTTTTTGCTCTGCTCTGTCTTGTCGCGTACTTTGTTGTGCACACTATTCATCCTGTGAAACGGATATTCTGGATCATCAGTTATCGGATAGAACTCATTGATTAGCTGCCGGAGCCGTGTGACATGGATTTCGTAATATTAAAGGTAAGATCTCTGTTTAGTTTTTGTTCAGTTCGCGGAAGTGCAGCGTATGTGCAGCAACTTTGCGTTGCTGCCACGTATAAAGAAATTTATTTTTTTCTATTTAGGATATATTTTCTGGACGATATTTATAGTCAATTCTTATTTTTAAAACCGCCTTATACAGTCTTACAATGTAATAAGCCGATTAGAAGGCTGTATTAGTATATTAAGACATTATTTAAAACTGTTTTAAAATAAAAACTGTGAATATCGGTTTCTGATTATTATGACACACGTTCTTTATCACATCCTAACAGTAAACTAATTTTGAAATATTGCTGCGTGTCATTTGTTTTATTCGGGATATTATTACAATGTACGTATATTCCTTTCTTCTCTTCAAATACTTTGATAAACTACATATAAGGTCTGTGATTGAACTATGTACACTTGTGCAACTTAGGCCCAATTTTGCATTATCTAATTAATTTGTGGTTAAGTTTAACTTGATGTTTCAACCTTAGTTTCACTTAATGGGCTTTACCCATGACATCATCATAGATATAGCTCATTGGATAAAACATCAGATTTAGCTTAATCATTAACCAGAAAATGAAATACCAGACTTTAAAGTGAGATAAATATATGTTTGATATTGGCAAAAGCAAAAAGGAGACTTCTAATGTAGTCTAGTACAGGAATAAAAAATAGACCCATAATAATTTTGGCTGTAGCGCGTAAAAATTTTGATCATCCTATTTAATATATTCTTACTTATCGTAGCAACACCGCGACATTCCTTATCACATCGCTACTGTAGTAATAAATAAATTATAAAATATCGCCACGCACATATAATTTTTTGACCGTTTGTATCATTCTGTCCATCGCAATGTATGCTTTTCATTAATCTAACTACATTAATAAGAGCTATTTTCAAATTTTTGTCGCGCATTAAAAATTTGCTACATCAAGCGAGTTTTTTAATTCATCGACTGATCAATTCGCGTTATGCGCAAATGCAGCTTTTACAGAACAAAGTTACATTTACCTACAACGTGATTGATCGACTGATTAATCTACGAATTAAAAAATTCGCCCGTCATTACATGTATTTTATTATCTCACTTTATTACAATAAAAATGAATTCCGAAGCAAAGAATTTGTTAATTCTTTGTTTAACCTATTTAGGATATTTCTTTCTCATTGAGATATATAGCTCAACTCTCCAATCAATAAAGTAATTTTTACTTTAGTACTATCACGTATAAGAATTTGTCTTTGTCTTTTTAGAAGAATATTCATAGTTTAAATCTAAGTTTTAACTCAGGAATCACCTGTGATTTTTACATTCCAGAGCAATATGAAAATAATTTGGATTTCCGATGGTAATGGATCCAGATTAAAGAGGGTAGAAAATAAAACTTATCAGTCACTGTAATTTTCTTTATTGATCGAGATACGTCTATTTTTTATTTCTCCTTACATTTTTCTAGAAAATATTGATTACATCTGTATACATATGTGTGTATATTTGTGTGTGTATGAACGTAATGATCTCAAATACTAATAAATTATAGAACAATCAATATATATATGATATTATATATATTATAGTTAATATTATCGTTACTTTTAATCGAAGGACAAAAAATTCTCCAGATGATCATTTATGCAAAATAAAAATTAGATAGTTATTTTTGGCTGAAACATTTTATACTATATCCGCAATACGTATCAAAACGAAAAGTGCCTTGCAAAATTCGCAAAACGTCGTGATTTCTCAATATATGGACAAGAACGCGGTTTACACTTTGAGGGCTAGGCACGTTGTACTCTCGAGTGTTCATTGCGTCTAACGTGCTTTATCCTCTGTATCGCGGCACTCGAGATGATTCGTGCGCTGTATAGAAAGTTATACGAACACGATGCGCGAATGAAGCAATCCGCCCGTTAATTCATTCATATTGTGCGATATTGAGCTCAGTGTCGGTTATTATCAAAATCAGAGACGAATTTATTTACTCAAACTAGTTCAGTCCTTTGTACGGCTTTATTAGAATTTGTATAATGCATTCTACTCATTTGTTTTTGAAAAATGAATATCGCAAAAGGTTTTATAAGTTAAAAGTGGACAAGAAGTTTGTATGATTAAATCGAGAACGAATTTGCGAATTTATTTCAAAGAAAAGAATATAAATAGTTTTGTCCGTTTTGTTATTTAATGCAATATTTGAGATGTAGAAAATTAGTTTATATACGAAACTTATAAAAAATACAATACATATATAGGACTTTTCCGTATTAAAGACAGGTCCAAAAATGTTGAATGCCTCGCGTTTTGCCATGGTTCCATTATTTTTAAGAAAATAATCTAGTATTTTTTAGTATATGCAGATTGAACCTAAAATAAACCATTAGAAAAATTATAACGAAACGGAATAATAGAATAAATGTAAATATAAAATTCTAATTTTTGCGTTATTTATATCATTATTATTTTATATATATGTAATGACAATTTTTTTAATAGTCTATTTTAAATTTAATCTGTAAACCGGTTTTAAGGAAAACTATGCCAGAAAATAGTGAATTTTTTTTAATAATTATGAATAAAACGCGAGGCGTTAAAATTAAAATTTTTAACTTAAAATTTTTTGGTAAAAAGTCTTCAATAACATCACACATACATAGAGAAAAATTCTACATTTTTAATTAATTTTGTATTACAATTTAATTTTCTGCACATCTCAAATATACAACAATAAAATAAAGAATCGTATCCATTTATTTTCTTCTTTGAAATAAATTTGGAAAACTCCGCAGTTCTTATAAAAATAGGGTCCCAGTCAAATTTTGGCTGAAATTTTGATATGATCTAGATTTTGATTTATAATACTATAATAATAAAAAATCTTAATGGCCACCAGGCTGAATAATTAATAGTTTTAAAGTTATGGCGGCTCAAATATCCAAAATTTACCTTTATTATCAGGCAATATGACATAATGCTAGACACGTGAGATTTAATTTAATGTGTTTCATCCCCTTAAACATCTTCATCTAGTCGATGAAGGCCAGATTGGCCTCCGATCTTGTCTCCACTACGAAGAAATTCCAAACAGTGTACGTGCGTGTATGTGTGTATGTATTCGTATGTGTGGGCGTGTAAATACGTGTATCTACATAAAAGTAAAAATGTGAATGAAGATTTTTAAGGAGATGAAACATATCAAATAAAATTTCATGTGTCTAACATCACGTAATATCGTCTGATGGTGGAGGTAAATTTTAGATATTTGAGTCATCATAACTTCAAAACTATTGATCATTCGGCCTGGTGACCATTGAGATTTTTGATCAGTGAGTTAAAATCTAGATTAAAATTTCAATTCGATCAAGACCCTATTTCCATAAGAATTGTTGCGGAGTTCCTTTCACATTCAATTTGATCATATAAATCTTTTATTGTCTAATCGATTATAAATCGATTAAGTGCTTATTATATTCATTTCCGCGTTTTCGACCGCATTGCAATTTGAATAAGGGTTATTCAGTGACAATTCGTCTATTTCGGCGAGATTACATTTTGCACACAGTGTAAAACACGCGTGTGCGCGCCTCAATGTGTTCCGGCGCACGGTAGCGCATTACGATGCATTTACATCGCGAGTAATAATACACATGACGTTTATAGACCCGCGGTCCAGACGTAAATACCGCACCATTAAGCGACCCAATGCCATTGGCGCGCCGTATAAGAGCTCCCGAAAGCGTGCCGATATAAAATGAATATTTGTATAATATATTGCACAAATACAGATCGGGAGCGGTGACGAGTGACGTTCCGTAAGTTATATATCGGATTTAATGTACTCATCTACCATCGCGTAACGTGTCGAGAAAAGACTCGTACTTATTTATCCTTCTCCAACTGGAAATTGACACAGTCTGTCAGAAATCGTTACGTACTGCACAATGATATCAGTTATGATGATGCACGCTTATGTCTGCAAAGAAATATATTGAACGAAATTATTGTAAGATTGATGCATTTAATAAAAGCCGCCTGAGAGCTACCAGGAAACTTTGGTAACTGGCGCGATAATTGAAAATTTCTATTTTGTAAACGGCTATATATTTTCGGGGGACGGGAAGGAATTGTCATTCATTCCGTTTAATCCTTTATTAGCGTGATTTCTTTTTATGTAATTACTTAGAGTGTATTTTACACCTCAATATTATATCTTAATGTTTATTTATTTTTTTTTATAATTAAATAAAGCATCTGAAAGGAATAAAAAAGCAAATTAAGAGTCTACGTGATTGTTAATGCACAAAAGTTATTTATCTACTCATCGAAAATAATAGTCTTATAAGTTAGTGGAACAAAGTGAGTAGAATCAATTCTAATTAACATTTTCATTTGTTGCTAAAAAGTTATCAAAAGTTTTTTGCTCTGCCATTTTTTTAAAAATAATATTCCGCTAAAGGAAAATTAAGTAAGCAAAACAATATAATACATATAACAAAGCCAATCTACTTCAAAATAACGTAGAAATTTGTTGCTAATTTGTTGTTGTCGAAATATCCTAGTTTTGAATCCATTACCTATGAAATAAGTGTAGGGTAATAAGTGGAGTGAATACACATGGCACACTTAAGCGAAATTAGATTTTTGAGTAATTATTTGTTCAATTTATAATAAAATAATTTTGTATACTGATCTTTTTCTTCCATTCTTTATCTGTTATTTGTATATGATAGGAATATTTTCATTTTTTATTATTAAAAATAAAGAAATACGAAAATGCTGAAAAATGGATAATATGTCACCATGTGGATAATATGTCACATACAAAAAATACTAAGTGCACATTTATTTTGTTTTTTTTTATTGCAAGAACATTATTAATGATTTTTGTGATGAAAATAAACACTTGTAACATAATATAGATAATATAAACAATACAGGGATATAAGTAATAACTTCGATAGATTAAGTTATACAACATATAAAATAAACTTTGAGACACGTTTTTAATAACATAAATCATATATCAACATAAAATATATATCTTTCTATGAACAGTCCTCGTGAATCCATCTACTGCAACAATTAGATATTATCCATTACATTTTGGGCAATTTTTAAAAGTAAAAGTATGTAATGTGTAAGTATGAAATGTATAAATAAATATTTGTTTTACTTTATACGTATTTACATAGTGTTACAAGTAGTCTAAGTTCCAGTAATCAAGAAAATTTAATCCATTAAAATATAAAGTAAAACAAATATTTATTTATACATTTCATACTTACACATTACATACTTTTACTTTTAAAAATTGCCCAAAATGTAATGGATAATATCTAATTGTTGCAGTAGATGGATTCACGAGGACTGTTCATAGAAAGATATTATATATGTTTTGTGTTGATATATGATTTATGTTATTAAAAACTGTATTCTCTATTCAGAATTTTGAATTGAGCAGCAAATTAATATAATATAATAATAAACAAATAAATAAACATTTGAGTTTATTTGTTAAGTATTTGTCAATACAAATATCCTGTCACAACAGAATTATGCGGCAAAACGTTTGTTTTATAGCGCCCTATATATTTATTAGAGAATTAACCTATATATTTATTAGAGAAAATGACTACTGGTTAAATTTTACTTTAACAAAAGTACCCAACAAACGAGAATGGATTAAAATGGATTGAAATTTTTTTCTATCCGAATGCGCGCGCGTATTTTAAATAGCAAATACTTTTTTTTTGATTTAATTGGATTTAATTGGATTCAATTGGATGCAATTGGATTGAAAAATTGCATTTCCTATTCAAAATTTTGAATTGAACAGTATTCACAATGCATAGAAAAAGCTATAATAATATTATTTTTAGATTGAAAGGCATAGAGATATGCTCCATACAATTCCTATAAATGAATAAAGATACATTCAGGATTGAAAAGCATTCATTTTAACATTCGTGAATCAATATATTTCTGAAAATCTGAATCCATTTTAATTCCTTTCAATCCATTTTCGTTTGCTGGTTAGTAGCATATTGCCTCAAGATGTCATTTCATCTTATGATGAGCCTGTACAGTACGGCTGTTAAGAAAATGAATCAACGATGTATTAAATATTTTCATTTTAACCTACACTAATAAATTAACAAGCTAATTGAGCTAAATATTGTGTAATGTTTAAATAATAA
Source organism: Trachymyrmex septentrionalis (assembly GCF_001594115.1). Classification (NCBI taxonomy): domain Eukaryota; kingdom Metazoa; phylum Arthropoda; class Insecta; order Hymenoptera; family Formicidae; genus Trachymyrmex; species Trachymyrmex septentrionalis. Next base: position 82,466 of record NW_017305667.1, read on the forward strand.
CTGACTATAAAAGTTATGGAAGTACATTTTTGTATACCATGCCGTCATAACATATTTACTAAAAATAATACTGTTGCGAGGAAATTCTTGACACTTATGCAACACGTTAAGCACACAATTGTAAATAATTCTGTGTCACGCAAGCGCTGCTAATCGGTCATTCAATCGGTCAATCATTGTTAAACACAACAAGTGGCATATTCCCTCAATTGGCATATTACCCGCAGTTATCCTAAATAATAATGAAAAATCTCAGCGAGTTAGCGGAACAAGAGTAAAGCATTAGTAAAAATATGTTACTCGTTTAAAATTGGTACTGAGATGTCATCTGAATTTGTTGTTCTCGAAATATGTAAGTTATGAATTTATTGCTTGCAAAATAAATGTAAATAACAATGAAAAACTTCAGCGTACTGGCGGAACAAGAAAAAAGTATTAATAAAAAATTTGTTGCTCGCTTAAAGCTGGTACTGAGATGTCATCTGAATTTGTTGTCCTTAAAATATCCATGTTTAGAATTTGGTAAAGTAATGTATAATGAAAGATAGTCTTTTAACGATATATATATATGATCTTTATATGACAAGTTTATTATCACATAGGTTAGCAGAAAAATTAGTTGCTAGTGTGATTCTACTACTAAATTATTTTATAATATAATATAATATTTATAATATAACTTTTGAGAAGTGTCCGAGTCCGATTTTATTGTTTATTTTAAAACATCAGAAAAAGTAGAGGAAAGTCACCGATATCAACATACCACTTTGTTTTAGACAATATTATTTAAATAAAATTTAAACAAATATTATAAAAATAAAATTTTAAAAACATAAGTAAGACAAACTAAAAGATGTCTTCCATCAGTATAAGCAGTTTTTATAATACTGTTTGCAATTTTGCAATAACTAATTATTTTTTGTAAGGTAAGCAAAAATGAGCGTCCGACAAAATGGGCTTCAAAACTGACACAATAGACAGTAATGCTACGTATTCCTATTCTTTTTCTTTTACAGGGATTATCAGTGTAAAGTACCTGTAAGTGAATGTATATAAGATATTTTAGAATCTTTTCATTTCATTATAAAATATTTTTCTTGAATTATATGCATATTTATGCTGTTTTGCAACATAAGCGAGAGCAACAATTTCAGACTCAGTATCAATTTTAAGCGAGCAACAAATTATTTACTATTACTTTATTCTTATTTCGCCAGCATGCTGAGGTTTTTCGTTGTTATTTACACTTATTTCATAGGTAATGGATTCAAAACTAGAATGATTCGACAGCAACAAATTAGTAAGAAATTAGTAGCAAATTCCTATCTTATTTTGAAGTAGATTGGTTTTATTATATGTATATTGTTCCACTAACTTAATCTTCTTTTAGCAAAATATCATTTAAAAAAAACTGACAGAGCAAACAATTTTTTTCTCTGCAACTTTTTAGCAACAAATGAGCAACAAATAAAAATGTTAATTAGAATTGATTTTGTTCACTTTGTTCCGCTAACTTATAAGACGTAAAATAATCTGCATACATTTCAACCAACATTTTTGGTACAAAAAGATTCTTTTCAATACGAAAACATTAATTAATTAAGTAATAAATTATAAATTCTATAAATTACGGCATACATAATATTTAAATCGTTTTGTCATATCAAATTAAAATACAAACAACACGAAATTAAATAAAGATTAAATATTTTGTACACTCTAAAAAATGTCAGTGTGGATTTAACATACATCCGCCGTCCATATAATTCTTACCATGCTGATGTTAAATTAATATCAACATGATGTGGATTTAAAACTCCTGTAATAGTGTTTATATCGGAACCACCATGGTGTATAAGAGATAAAAATTGTTTATTTTCTTCTCATAGAACTCTAAGAATTTTTTCAGAATTTTTTCAACTTTTTGATACTGTATTTTCTTATTTTTATTATCATGAGAAAATACGGTATTAAAAAATTCTCAGTACTTCATGAGAAGAAAATAAACAATTTTTATCTCTTACAGTTTTTCTGTAAAGTTAGTATTTGATAGTATTTGAGAAAAAAAATGATTAAAGACCAATATTCGGCCATTTTTAGCAATTAATATCTTGTT
>NW_017305667.1:84681-95857 GCF_001594115.1 Trachymyrmex septentrionalis
CGAATACTGTTACAAAATGATAGAAATAGCGGCACATGCAGACGTAGAGATAAAAATAGTTATATTATACATTATCGACGACATTGACGAAGATTATCATAAGTCAATCTTGTACGGCGTTAAAACAATTCGCGAGTTAAAACATAAACTAGACGTATATGTAGAAATGTGCGGTAAAACAAAGTTTGAAGCGGGTGAAAGCAGAAAGAAGTCGAGCGCAGAAAATAAAAATGCGAAACGAGAAAATAAAGATTCGAAGCAGTGTTACAATTGCGGCGATAATAGTCACTTGAGTGCGATGTGTCCTTCGAAAGAGCAAGGTGGGAAATGTTTCGGGTGTAATAAATATGGGCACATAATGGCGAAGTATTCTGAGAAGGTGAGTGCGGAGAAAAAGAAAAGTTGTAATCTCATACAATCCGATTCCGGCAAATGCCGCAAAGATGTCGTATGATGTTGTTATTAACGATATGAAATTAAGCGCAATAATTGATTCAAGTAGTGATCTTAGTTTAATATGCGAAGAGTAGTATAAGCAGATCGGATCGCCGATGCGCGGGATAAAATTTCGAGGAGCGGACTCGGAAGAGAACACGACGTTAGGAAAAGTACTCGTATGTTTAAGAATTTGTATCGATATGGAAGTTTATGCTATCGTATCACGTTGTTCGCGAATAATTCCACATGGCATGCTCATTGGATCGGACTTTTTTAATTAAGTCGAAATACATATAAGAAGAAGTATCGTAAATATTGCGAAGATTGTGGACGACCACGAGACAGTATCGGAAGTTTATAAAATCGATATATTACAAGACGTGGATAAAATCGTAGATTCTAGTGCGATAGTATCGCACATTAAAACGAACGTATTAAAAGCGAAGTAGAAGATTTAGTAAAAGAGTATAAAACTTAGAAGGAGAAAGATATAAATATTCAGATGGCGATAGTTGTAAAAGACGATATTCTAGTTTCACAAAATCCACGTAGATTGTCCGCAACAGAGAAAATAAAAGTAGAGTCACAGACTCGAGTATGGCTTGACGAGAGCATAGTGCAACCTTCGTACTGTGACCATGTAAGTGCTTTTTCATTGTTGACAATTTTATGACAAGATGCTAGTTTCAGTGTTGACGCTCAGAAGTTCAAATTTTTCAACTTCTAAGTGTCGCGCGCGAAAGAACTGTTTAAAAAAAAAACGAAATAAATTCATTAGATGTACTTAGTAAATTAGTCAATTATATATTACAATAAAATTATTTATATATCTTCAATATATTATACAATAAATGTATTGAAGAAATAAATTTAATTTCAACAATTTTAAGTAAATACTTGTGGAGTTTGTGAAACTATCGTGAATGAAGCTGAGATAGTTAATCACAATTGCGTGGCAGGGTATTCCAAATATTCTTGTAAATAGTAATTAAAGATATTTTTATATATACAATGTTAAGGTAAGAGTTCATTCAATTAAAAGTATTGATTTTATAAAACTCTTGATTTTAAGGTTAGAATTATATATTGAATAAAATTTCTTGTATAGATTATTTCTTAATTTTATAATCAGTTCAGTTTGTGTTTAATTCAACGTATTTTACCTTTGACAATATTATAGACAAACATTTGGTACCCCTATGGGTTTACCGTTGTCAGCGATCGTAGTTAACTTAGTTATGAAAGACTTGGAAAATGAGGTGCTTGGGAGAGCTAATTTATCACTATCTTTTTATTTCCGATATGTTGATGACGTCACAGCTGTATCGATTACATTAAATATTTTAATGTCTCATCATAGACTATAATTTACAATTAAAGTTGGTAACAAAACAATTAACTTTTTAAACACGATGATCATTATAGGCAATGGGATAATCACTTTCGATTGGTATCATAAAAATACATATTCGGGTAGATATCTAAATTATTTCTCTTAGCATTATTTCTATATACCAAAAAAGAGAAATGATAATAAGCTTGATAGACAGGGCTTGGTAGACATCTTTCTGCTATCACACCCTAAGTTTCATCAGAAGAATCTGGAATTCATAGTTCAAATTTTATTAGAAAATGACTATCCAATTAATTTTATTTTTGACACTATAAATAATCAATTAAAATGTCTAATAAATAAGAAATCTTTACGACAGAAAAATGATAATACAAAATTAAAAATTAGTTGAATTATTATACATAAAAAACAATAAATTTAGAGGATTTATTAACAACATAAGCATGAAATTATCGTTTTTCAGTTTTAATAAGTTAAATAAATTTATTAGAGCACATAAGGACAGACTTCCAGATTCATCAAAGAGAAACGTGGTTTATCGCATAAATTGCAATGATTATATAATAACACGTCATATGTGGGCCAAACGGGTAGGAAACTACAAATAAGAATATCAGAATATTATAATCATATAAGAAGAAATACATCATCACAATCAATTATAACAGAATATAGGACACGTTACAATCATGAATTCCGATAGAGAATGAGGTGGAAATATTGGATTTTAAAAAAATTTTTATTAAGCGATTAACAGAAATGTTGCACATTAGACAACACAGGTTTAAATTTACAGACAGACACAAAAAAGTTAGACTCTGCGTATTTTACATTTTTAAATAACGATTAAATATTTTGTTTTTTAATTTTATATCTTGACTTTAATGCGTGACAATTATAGTTCAAATTATAAACAAAGATTCATAGTCTTCACTTAGAAAGCGTTGTGTTAAGACATATATTGCGTGGATATTCTCGAAAGTTATCATTATTTTGTTAGTATGACTGTTTGCTACGGAAAATTTTTTTGTTATCTAAGTATTTATTTATGTAATGGAGTGCGGCGCTTGTAGGTGAGTGTAGGAGGAATAATTTTAAGAAATAATGATAATTGACAATGTATTGTATGTGTGTTTCTTTAATTCGTATTTGGTTTTTAGTTGATCCCAATAGTCTGCCAACTGTTGGAAAATCCACATATTACATGAAGAAATCGATTGCGGAATAAGAAATTGTTATTATGGATAATTCTTTCTTGAGGATGACTCAAAGAGGAGTTGAAACGGAGTTTCAATTTTCTATTTTCTATGATTTATTTAAGACAGAATAATTGACTTAAATAATTATTAAGCCTTGACTTGTTTTTTATATTGCAAAAAATAAACTTGGTTTTTACCAATTAAATTGTCATGAAGATTCCATGTTTATAATTTATATAATTTCTGCAATATTAACATTTTGAAATAAATATTTCAATTAAAAATATTTCAAATTATGTAGAGTGTAATTATATTATAATTATCTTTTAGTGAATAAAAAAAATTATATAAACAAAATATTTGATAATTTATTATTTTAACGAAGAAAACGGTATTTTTCACAAAAATTTAGATATAAAATTCGATTGTCAGATTGATATTTTGATTCATGATATATATCATGTTTGAGGAAATACATTGGATCGTACTGAGTAATAAAAACTACTTTGCGTGATTTGACGCTCTTTTTTCAAGTGGCGCCCAGGGCACGTGCCATTGCCTGTCATACTTTAGATACGCCTCTATGTATGTACTGTAGATTTTCAATAATATATATCGTCACAGAGTAAATAATGAAATGCTGCCGTATATATATAGAAACAATATCATTGAATATGTATCAATAATATTGTTGCATTTGCTGCACGAATCGTTATATTCCCGGAGACGAACATACTGTCACGACCGTTCCAACTAAAGTCATAAGACATAACAGTATATGCTACATGTCCAGTTACTGGGACCGAACAGTACCTATACTCGGATAGTTACACAAAACTTTATTTATTTACAATATGATTGGAAATGAGACCGTTTATTTATTTAAATTAATATTGATCTCAAATGCTTTTTTCCTTAAAGACCAATTTGAATTAGTTGTCTTTTATCATTAAACATCTATTTATATTAATATTTCCCGTCAGCATATTAATTTTCTAATTGTGGTCAGACACTGAGACAATTACATCCCAGTACTCGACCAGCTCTCCGGCTAGTATATTAACGCAGTCTATTTAAATATTTTAATTAATAATTGTTATAAGTGAGTCAAATAATTTTTCCTTAAGGGAGTCTCGAGTTTTCAAATAAATACAGATTTTATTTATATTAAAAATCTTTCTGATATTATAAATTGTATTACTTATGACAAACTTAAGCTTAACGTTCGACTACTGGTACGTTTACCTTAAAACAATGGCAATGCATTCTGTGATTAAATAATTTTTCTGTGATATATATACTTGTTTTTATCTTAATATATTGTTTTTATCTTATATGTTTTTTTATATTAATAGAAAATTAATGCTATAGAAGAATAAAAAATCTATACGTTAGTACGGAAAAAATTATAATAACAACTTGCCCCCGTCTCTTCTATGTAATAATGTATATATTGGAAAAATAGTCAAAATTTTGAAAAAAATTAACTGTTAAATATGAATTGTTTATTTAAATACGCATGAACTGAATTTAAATAATTTCTTTTTTACATAATTCCAATAAAATCAGGTTTGAAGGGATTAAAGTACAAACAATATAATATACATACTATAGGACCGTATGTGATAACACAAACTATAGCAATCAAAACCTTAAACGATCTGGATCTTAAATGCTTCTATAATTTTATGTGAATTTTTATATACTACGTATATAGTTCTTTTTGAAAACGTTCGCCGAAATGATTTTTCGATTTTGAAACGCTAATTCTGCTAAACTACCGCAATAATATCATGACTTAAAATTGACATGACTAGCAATTTTAACAATTTTTTAATACTTTTTCGCATCTTCGAAACGATCTTAATTATGCTGAGTATTAAAATCTGTAAATAATTAATTCTTATTGTAAAAAATATTACCTCGGCCAAAAATCGAACTCAGATTTCTTGCATTTCGTGCGAGCATTCTAAGAGTCGCAACACAGACTTTTGCATAACGCAATAGTAAATAAGCGAATCAACTAATCAGAATCTTTCCTTTCCTTCCATTTCATAGAAAAAAAGAATTTCGATTGGTTGATTCCCTTATGTACGCACACACATTATGCGTTATGCAAGAGTCTGTACTGCGGCTATAAGCCTTTAGACTACCAAAGCAGTCTAAAGGTTTAGAACGCTTGCACGAAATGCAAGAGATCCGATTCGATTCCCGGCCGAGGTAATATTTTTCGCAATAAGTATTAATTATCTATTAGTTTCAAAAAGGACTACGTATGTACAATAGTATATAAATTCATATAGAATCATAGAAGCATTTAAGATCCAGCTAGACCGTTTAAGACTTTGATTGCTATAGTTAAAGTACAAACTTTACTCTTAAAAATAAAAAAAAAATTTTAATGCGACCATTTTTCACGAAATTATACTTACTTAAAATTATATAAAATTTTGATATGAGTTTATGTTGCAATAATTTAGTTGACGAGCGTACATTTTATTTTCTTACTCTTTTTTTCTCTTTCTCTAAAGAAATGAAGTGCAATACGATGAGAAAATTTCCGTTGCGAACTTCATTTATTAACTATGCTTATATGAAATATTTAATTTTTTTAAGTATAATGTAACTTTTTGTATCTCGCAGAAGATAGACTTTTCTTCGCAATGTGTATTCAAAGCTGGGATTAAACAAAAAAAAACATATAATATTAGGTTAAGTAAAAAGTCATCGCGTTTTTTTAAAAGACATCTATCAGTAAAAACCGCAATTACTTTCTTACCAACAATATAAATATATCTTAATAGAGTAAAGTTTCAGCTTTAAAAATATCTTTTTTATTATAACAATAATAATAAAACTCTCAAATAATATTAAAAAAAATAATAAACAGTGAACACGGGGCAATATATTTCAAAGTTTTATAATGGCATAAAGCAGGCCTATAGCGGGACTTTCTAAACGTCTTATCGATTGTTGTTGCTATCGTTAACTAGCGATAGTCAATGACAGGACAATCCTGGAAAAAAGCGCGACTTTCATTGGTTGTCGCTAGTTAACGATAATGACAATCATCGATAAGACATTTAAAGATTGTCGATAAAATGTTTAAAGAATCCCGCAACTAAGCCGGGTTGCACATTTTGACTGATTTTGCCTATCGTCATCCTTACTTCTTTTGTTTCATGGCATTTGGACTGCGCGCGGAGACATAGAACGAGTTCAGGAATGATATTAGTAAATCGTACAAGGCACCATAGGATTATATTATTTAGTATGTACGTAGAAAAAAATGTCAACACAAATTGTAGTACTTGTAGCGTAACTTAAATGCTGTCACTTTATTTATATTTGTGTTCTTTCTTAGTTTGTTATTAGAGTAAATCGTATTTAGTTTTAGTTTGTCGAAAATGTATTCCTATAAATAAAAAAAGAAAGTTGATATGCTGCTAATACAAAAATCTTTTTTTATTGTAGGATGTATGAATATGTTCATATAAAATTTAATACAATTAATATAATTTTTTAGGAAAACGTTTCTGTTCATTGATCCCATATGTCTAATTATAAGGTCATTTCAAGATCATAGCAGGTCACTGAACTTGATATCAGTTACAATATTATAAAATAAAAAATACGTAGTGCCATTTATAAAAATTAGGATGACTTTGACCTTCTTTTTAAAAAGAATATTTTGCAAATTTTTATTATTGTAATTTGTAGCTGATTGAAGACTGATTAATTTTTGTGAGAAATGCAGGAAAAAATGCGTGATTTTTAAAAAAATAATATTTCTTATTTCTTTATAATATTTTAAATTTAATTAAATCTTATTATGCTTAGTTCTTGCATAAGACATTTCGCAAATTAGTATAGGGGTTGATAAGAATTGAAGGATGCTACTTAATCATCTAAATTATGATCGTCTATGTAACTTGTTTGAGCTCTCGGTTTTTTAAAATCTGTGACAACTCGCAGTGAGAGGGGATAAAAGCGAATGACATAAAATTTCCTAATATTCATAATGAGTTAAGAGCAAAGTATCCCATAGAAGAACACTGTCGTTGGCGACGTTTAAAATAAATGCCTGGCAATAAATGCTTACCCTCATACACGATCTTGTGGTGTACAGTATATTTTTCATTTCTTTCCATTTGCTGATGAGAGTGGCTTGGGATTAATTATTGTTTTCATCTGTCGCAATGTGCACAAATTGTTGACGATTGGACATTAATTATGCGCCATGCCCAATTCATGGATTATATTTCTCTGCTATACGTATTCAGCAGTCAGTTTGATATTATTTTTGTCCGTATCTGATGTACGGGAAAAATAGTATTCTACGTGAATTAATTAAAATGATGTAATAAAAATATTACATTTGGATAATTATAATGTATAATAAAATAATAATTATGCATAATACATAATAAATTGTGTAATTATATTTATAAATGCACAAATCACTCCAAAGGTATTTTTCTTTTATTAGTTTGTAATTATTTGGATTTAATTTAAAAGTTACATAATAATATTATTATTTGAGTTTTTATATAAAAAAAAAAATAAATAAGTAATAAATAATAATTTTAAATAATGTGCCCTGTTGGGAACAGCATTATTGCACATTATTTATTCGGTTTGACGCGGTACTGCAGCTGTCAGTCGCAACATTTGGGCTCCAAATTAATGAGAGTTGACTCGAATCTAATGAACAAAGTGACATGCGTATGTTTTGGCTTGGAATGAAAAAAATAATAAAAAGGGAACACTGAGTATCGTAATTGAGACAAAGTCAATTGGATGCATTTGTAAAAACAGAAAAGGGATGGCCTTTCAACTCGCGTATTTAAAATGGTAGTTAAAAATATGCGCACGTTGTTTCCGAAGTAGTACATAATAAGTTGAGAGAAGTGCGGGGGAGAGAGAAAAGGAAGAACGTTTAGAGAGAGAAAGGGGGAACTGGGGGATAATGAAATGAAAATAGTTGTGTGAAAATTGTCACCGCATAGCTTTCGAGGTACTGTTGATATGTCTGGTTTCGCGTTCTTCGTCGATTCGGACGATTAGTAATTTCTATAATTGTCATCAAATTAATTTTATGGCATATCGTATCTCTCTTGCCATTACCGTGTCGGATTGTCGGCCTTCAGCGTCGTCAAAAATCTCTCGGAGAATGTTCGAAAGGCAAAACACTTGTTTCAGCGATGCCCGGGAGATTATTTGACCAAGTGACGTCCTGCATAGTTTGATGCTTATTCGTGCTTATTTCGGAATATTTTTGTCTTAGATATATCAATTGATATCATGATTTTTAGTTATAGTATTATTTACAGTAAGTCAAGTAAGAGCGTGGTCGAGTTCATGTTATTAGCCTTGAGATAGGTTCGAATAGTTTCATACGATATATCTAAACCTTTCTGCTTCAATTTTGCTTGTCCTTGACGCAATGTTAAGCCAGGATTCTGTGAAAACAGATTCACTATTTTTTTATTGTCTTTTTTTGTCCACTTTGCATATCGAGCCACGTTCCGGTAAATCATTCCGATAAATCGACATTTTTTGCCACATTATATCGCTGCACTCACTTCTATACGAATGATTTCGACTTTTTCATATATTTAGCAGCCGCTAATTGTGACATTTTTGGACTTTTCGGGTGAGTGCAGAGAAACACAACATGAGGAACACGCTTCATAGCGTGATGCGTATTTGGTACTCATGGCACTTAATGTGATTCTCTTAAGAAAGTTCAATGACAACTGAATCTTCCTTGATAGTGCATCAAGGACAAAGTCTCTGTGATCTTTATAGATTCATGATAAATTTAGGGCGATATCTTTTATTAGCTTTGAGTAAGGCCGACCGCTCTTGACTTACTGTATATATCAAATTATTATTACTATTTTTAATGTAATTATTTATATTACAGTTCAATAATAACACTGTGTTTAAAAAGAAAATGGATAAGAACGAAGGTAATCGATTTTTAATAATTTTTTGGATACTGAATTTTGAATACGATTTCGTTTATTGTTTAATTGTAATCATGATAGTAAGTTATTTAAACTGTTTTTATAAGGAATTTATTGTATTGGTTTTGGTTAAAAAAAGATATTTTTATGATTGATAAAGTACCTATTGCATCAATGTAATTTATGTTATTAGGTATACAAGGTGTTAAAAAAAAAACATTTAACATTTATACGATAGATAGTACACCATACTGATTGTGAGTAAAAAAACTTTAGTGAACATAGGTTGAAAGCTCAACTATTTCTCAGATATAAACATTTTTGTATTTTAGTATCATAAATGACTTACTGGCTTCAATGTGTCATATGCGGTGTTTACCTCAGTGTTTAGAAACTGTATGTCCTTACTCAATTTGCTATACATACTTCATATAGATTTCATCGGCAAATGGAAAAAGGACATGTGGAATCTTTTGTACAATAAATATAGCAAGTAAGTCGTTCATGATGCTAACATACACAAATGTTTATATTTTAGAAACGTTTGAGCTTTTGATCTATGTTTACTCAGATTTTTTTCTCAGTGTGGTATCTACCAGATGCTGAATGGTTTTTTTGAACACTTTATATATGTATAAGCCATTAGAGATCTGTTAAATATTTTTAAATGATACATATTATTCAAATATAAGAATTTTTTAAATCACTGAATACTAATCTGATCAAAGTTGATAAATCCTAAACGACGGAATCAATATGATTAATTTTTAAAATTAAAGATTGCTTAAACTTTTGGAATAATTTATATACAGTGTATTCCCAAAAAAAGTTCATAGATTTCAGACTATTCAGATTACTTAGTTACTATTCAATTTCTATAGTTATTAGCGACTGCGTGCGTGAATAGTAATTAAATAGTAACTAGGACTATTGGCGAATAGTTGTGAAAAATAACTATTCATGACTACGTAATTGACCAAAACGGATTCATGTAATATTGGCTTTACTCATTACCAAGTTGACATCAATTTTTGTGCATAAAATTTAACACTTGTAATTATTTGTTTTCACAAATATTTTAAATAACGAAATATTTCAGAATGGATTTCTTAAATGACTTAAAAAAAAGAAATAATAAAAAAAATGTGTCTATCGACTATATATACGATATAGAGTATTATAAAAAATAACCGTTTATATAATCGATGACTGTTTAAATTATCGATTATTTTGAAGTAACAGCAACTGTTATAACTGTTAATGAAAAATAACTGTTTAGTCCATCTCTAACTAAAACATTATCTTTCAAAAATGTTATAAAATGATCACTATCCTGGATATTCACGAACTGGCATATCACCTACTACTAAATTTTCACGAAAATCGCTAAGATATAGTTACTACTTATACTTACTATTTGCTCCAATAGTAAACTATTAATTCTTTTCCGATTCTAATCCGTAATAATGAATGGTAAATGCCTGTAGTTACTATTCGTTTCAGTAAACTATTCGTATTTCCAATAGTAGTGAATGATAATATTCCATAATACCACTGACAATATAAATAGTTTTCTGAATAGTTCTGAATGGTTATTTTTCAATAGTTTTTAATAATACTCTAACTACTTTTAATAGTTTCTTTTCACGGGTTATGTCAATAGAATGATTTTAACAATACTACAACTATATAAATTATTTTATATAAGTTATATTTACAATATTATAAAACATTAAAGTGCTAAGCTTTCAGCAAGAGACACAATGTAGTAACATACTATAGAGCATTTCATTTTTGTTTAATAGTGTCAAACAATAAGGATGTAATGATTCCTCGTGTTACGCTGTACGTCTATCTTTTGTTGAAAAACACTCTAAATAAATAATATTAGGTGTACAAAAAAGTTCTGAGCTTTTTTTTGTAAAATTCAATCTTTATTTAAAAACAAACGAAAAAATATTAATCAGCGAAATATTCTCCGTTTGCATCAATGACCTTTTGCCATCTTTCGGGGAGCTTGCGAATTCCTTGACGATAGAAACTCACCGGCTTCGAAGCGATAAAGTCATCAATGCATTTTCGTATCTCTTCTAATCTCACGAAATGTGTATCAGCCAAATGATGCTGCAGCGACCGGAATAGGTAGTAATCGGAAGGCGCCATGTCTGGGCTATACGCCGCGTGCGGGAGAAGTTCCCAGCCTAACGCAAAGA
>NW_017305667.1:96483-106379 GCF_001594115.1 Trachymyrmex septentrionalis
CCATCGTGAACACTACTGATTTTTGAGGTTATGTGCATCAAACGCCAAACCGTATCGCATTTCAGGAGGTTAAATGTTACTGTTTTAAAACCCCAAAAGGGCGGGAAGATATATAAAATTTAAATTGTTATTTCGGTTGTATCAAATCTAAAGCTCAGAACTTTTTTGTACACCTAATATGTACAATACTTAAGTAATTTATATCAATACTGCTTGTTCGATTTTTATTATAAATATTATTATACTGGTTTTAAATGTTTTCATAATACTTTTTCTGGTATTTCATAATACTTCTTACTCAAGATCATATATAAGATGATTTATACTGCTGACGAAGCTATCAATAGTTATCAATAGTTGCGTGATGCTGTATTTGCGTGGAATAAGTAAATAATTAAGCAAGATGTTGTGATTTGCATATTGTAATATCCCAAGTAGAACAACAACATTTATAATATGTTTACGAATGGTTATTTTTATTTTAAAATCGTTTAAGGTTATTTTAAAAATGTTTTTTAGAAACCGGTTAAATAACGATGTTGTATAAATGTTTTAAAATCATTGTTTTTTAAGATAATATATAAATAAAAAGAATAAGTGAGTGACGAAGTGAATTTTCATAAGAATTATATATCATTTTTATGAAATGAAGACATGAATTCGTCAAGTTACAATGCCTAGCTGTGTAGCAAATTATCGCACAAACTTATTTTCGGTTTTGTCTCATTTGTGTTATGTCCGTACTACGAGTAGCTCTTACTTGAGATATTCTGTGATCGCTATTTCATTTGCGCGTTTTTGTCGTATGACAAATGTGTGTAAGACAGAGAGGTTCTCGGATCTCTCTATTTTACAGTTAATCAACAGGTTTGAAAAATTTGTCATACGACAAATGCATAAATGAAATAGCGGTTTTTTAATATACGAGTACACTATATTTGCAGCTACGCTCTCTAATTACAATATTCGTCTTATTGAGAGAAACCAAAGCACTTTTCTAAGACCCTTTACCACCTAAGACTAGCTTGACCAGAAAAATTTCCAGTCAGGATTTAGGTAATTTTCTGGTCATATACATGTAACTTCTATGTAAAATTACATGTATTTTTTTAGTGAACGAACGTTTGGGATCTATTATAAAAATTCCGTATGGAAATTTGAGTAGGAATCTGATCGGTTTTCCCCACTATTATTAGAATTTGATTAGAATATCTCGTTAGAATCCGGAAAATGTCTCACTTTTAAAAAGAATACCGGTCAGGAAAACTTGTAGGAATTCAGTCGGATCTACTAGCCGGATTCCTATACGGAAAGAATGGTTTTACAGAAATATATAATACAATAATATATCATTCATTTTGTTAAATGATTAATAAAAATAAATTTTTTCGTCAATACTTTTTATCTTTCCATTTCAATTTATATTTATCTATTCGCATACCTATATTCTTTGTTTTATTAACTACAATTAATTATTGAAAAACGCCTCGCATTTCCGGCAAGATTTGAATTTACGATCTCTAGAATAGTAGCCTGATACACTTGCGCTGAGCTAATCACACGCTTTGTGAAACGTATGTATATTATTTATACCTCCTACTATAACCTTAATTTCATGCCTCTGTTTATAATTTAATATTATTAATATTTGAGGAGATTACATGGAAATGAAATAATGCTGACATTTATTAATTTAGTTAGGAAATGATAATAATAAAGCGATTGTCCTCAGTTTCGATAGATCGTTCGATCGTGGTGGACGTGTTTCTTGCTGTGATTTGAGTTGTATGTTTTATTTTTGAGCATAAGTGTGGTCGGTTTTAACTGTGCTGTTTGTGTTTATGTGTAGTGTTTTCCTTGCCTAGTCTATTCCATCCTTGTTGTCGTTCTTCCCGTTGAAAAACGATTGTCTCCAGTAGCGATATTGGTCAGCACCAGATTGTGACAGATTTTCTAACCTGAATAGTCATAAGATTAATATTTGAAACTTGCGGGACAGAGTGATGCTTTTTCTGTTAGATTCCTTCGTTTTATAAAAAAATATATTGAGTAAGCTTAATTTTATTAATTATTCGTGTAAAAATAAGGGTTTAACAAAAAGAAAAGATAATAATTCAATTTAGCCCCTGCTACTTCAAAAATTAATAAAATTAGGCTTATTTGATGCGTTTTTGCATAAAATGAAAAAATCTGGCAAAAGGAAGTGTCATTCTGTCCCGCGAGCCTGAAATATTAATCATTAAAGTTTACGACTATTCACAGGTTGCATCTGCAGTTTAAATCTTGCTCCTAATATGAATTTACTTGTAAGAGAGCACTTCGCTTTAAGTAAATATATTTTTCTTAATACAAGAGGAAAATTGTTAGAATAATATCCAATACATTTTTAATAAATAGTCTATTGTGTTGAAAGAGAAATACTTTTTCTGTAAAAATTTTCGCTTACAATATTAGATTACTGGAAATTTCACTTTATAATTAGATTTCTTTTTGGGAGTCATTTTTGTTATAAACAAAAAGGTAACGCTACTGAAAATAAATAATGAATATGTTAACGATATTTAAGTAGCGTTACTTCTAACTCTATAAATAACATAATTAAGAAAATATATTTAAATCTGTAATGGGCTACAGATTTAAATCTGTAATGGGTAAATTGCAATTATAACGCAATGAACATTACATTATAATTATAGATATCATATTATAGATATCATATATATGTATAATCAACACAACAAAGTATTTTTAAAAGTTAAAAATTTTAATATAGTGTAAAGCAGAGCTAGAGGGAAAACTTTTTATTTAAACTATTATAAATCTTCATACATGCACAATTACAATAGACTAACGAGAAGTATTTTAAACCAAGTTTAAAATACTGCACTTATTTAGCTTAATAATTAAGTACTTATTGATTCTTAAGGGGATGCTGGAGTGCCCTGTTTTACCAATGAAGTGTGATTAATTTTCCTCGGTTTGTTTCTCTTAATTGCACTTACGGATTGAAAAGTCCTTCTCCACAATTAAAGATCCGACAATACTGACTGCCAGTTACAATTTAATACAAAAAATGAAAAAATAATTAAAAATTGTAGTTTTGTCACCGGCTCCTGCAGTCGACTCGTCACAATATGTGCTGCATATAGGAATTTCAGATTTTACCCGTTTAAAATAAGTAGCCAGCTTACAGAAAAGTTCGAAGAACATACCATGCCTGTAGAAATGAGCTAGAAGTTTTAATATAAGAAAACAGAGTTGTTAAAAATTTCGTTCGTATGCTACGAATAAAATTGACGTGAACCCAGGACACCAAGCACTATTTTAGTTTCTCGATATTACGACAGCGACGCTGTCATCAAATGTGCCTTGCTGGATCACAGAAACGATCAGAATTAACAACTTACTCAGGCCAAACTTCTTACGTGCCTTGGACACGAAAATATTTTCTCCTGAGAGGAAAAATAATAATAAAACAAATATGATATTAGTTATTTCAATTTTGTACAAATAATTTCTTTATAAACAAGAAATACATAATATTATTAATATATATTAGTTAATATATATTCAGTTGATTTTCGGCTTTGCTCGGATGCCGAAGCGTCGAGCGACAATTTCATTCGTAGCATACAAATGAAATTTTCGTAAACTCCGTTCTCTTATAGTAAAGTTCCTAGCTCATTTCTATAAGTATAGTATTGTTCTTTCAGGTATTCTCTACACTATTATATAGCTACTTATTCAAGCATACAAAGTCTGAAATTGTTATATTGATTGATTGATTCACATTTTATACGCGTTATACGTTCGCTTGTAATTGTGAAATGAAATTTCCGACAGGAGGATGAAAAATCTCATGATCTTTTTTTTAGTGAGGCCATGTAGGTAAACAATTGATCTCCAGCAGGGACAGTCAAATGCATGGATTTTCGGGCTCCAGCGGAATACTGCTTAATAGCTGGAAACCGTGGTCACGAATAAAGTTTTGAATATGCTTTTCTCTAATATATATAATAAAATACAATTCAAATGAATTAACAATTTATAGTAGCTCTAAGTAAGTTGTGATCACTTGCTTACTATCCTGTAATGTACTTATTGATTTAAAAATTAAAAGTACGCATGTAGGAAGAATGTGGAAACACGATAATAGGAAGAATCTGGAGACACGGTAGTGTCTCGGCGCTAATACATGGTGTGAGACATTGCCGTGCTCCTTTACGCGAGTTGGGTACCGAAACACTTCAATAGGCAAATCAAAAAGTATTTCTACATTCTGTCAAAAAAGTACCGGGAATTGGTCAATAAAACACAAAATAGTTATTATTCATTCAAATTTATTGTATCGCCTTCAAAGTAGGCTCCTTTCGAAATAATACATTTATGCCAACGAATAATCCAATCATCAAAACATTTTTTAAACGCATTTTCCGAAATCGACTTCAGTTCTCGACGCGAATTCTCTTTTATGTCTTCTATCGACTGAAAACGAGTGCCCCGAAGTGGTAATTTGAGTTTTGGAAAGAGAAAAAAGTCAGCCGGAGCCATATCTGGTGAATACGGTGGTTGTTCGATGATATTTGTTGAGTTTTTGGTCAGAAATTCGTTCACAATGATAGCCTTGTGAGATGGTGCATTATCATGGTGCAAAATCCATGAGTTTGTTTTCCACAAATCTGGCCTTTTTCGACGAATTTGCTCTCTCAAACGCCGCATAACGCCCAGATAATATTCTTTATTTACCGTCTGACCTTCTGGCAAAAACTCCGAGTGCACAACACCGCGACAATCAAAGAAAACAGTTAACATCACTTTGACTTTTGATCGACTTTGACGTGGTTTTTTCGGTTTTGGCTCAGTTGGAAGGCGCCATTCCGAAGCTTGTTGACTGGTTTGCATATCAAACTCGTAAACCCATGTCTCATCACCAGTTATAATGCGTTTTATGAATGTGGGGTCGGAATTAACTCGTTCTAACATGTCTTCAGCGACCTTTACGCGATTGAGTTTTTGAAGAAAATTGAGGTCTTTCGGAACTAGTCGAGCGGCAACGCGTTCCATGCCCAAACAATCGCGTAAAATGGTACGAATTGATTCGTGAGACACCGTAAGTTCAGCGGCTATCTCTCTCAAACTGAAATGACGATTTTCAATCACCATTTCCTTCACTTTATCGATATTAACTTCAGTTGAAGACGTTGATGGCCGACCAGAGCGAGGCAAATCTTTCACCACATCTCGACCGCTTTTCAATGCACTGTACCATTCATATGCACGTGTTTTTGATAAAGTCGATTCACCGTAAGCCTTCTGTAACATCTTCAGCGATTCGGCACACGAAATTCTATTTGCAATACAAAATTTGAGACAAATTCTTTGTTCGATCTTTTCATTCATTGTAAAAATCGCAAAACACACTTGAGATGAACTGATAAAATCGAGCACGATAATCACATTAAATGACAGATGGCACTCCAGCTCCGCGTCAGTATAGAGGACAGTTATGCCAACTTAGCGACAAAAAGAATTTTGACAATTCCTTTAAGCGGGCTTTTTAAATGATCAATTCCCGGTACTTTTTTGACAGAATGTATATTGCACAATATATAAGGACTTTTCAATTTGTAAATTATGTATAAGATTATATATATATTGACATAATCCTTATAATTTTATCAATCATCTCACTTTCACAACTTTCCATGCGTTTTATATACCGTTTGTAGAAATGACTCGTAAGAACACAACGTGGTCTCGGGCGTCAGGTGTGAGATCAGAATGTTGAAGATCTTATTGTCCATATCCAATGTTTGATCCTCCTTTTCCCTTTTTCTATAACTTTTTTGAGTCAATCAACTGTAACCAGTACGACCGCGTTCACAGTATCGTTGTCGCGTAACAGTATTATTATTGTCAGTTCAGTGTAGTGTAATAGTGTTCTACACACACTCATATACAGGATGGCTTCAAATTTTGGCCCCACTTGTCCTGAGCATATAGAGCGGACTAAACTGAGTCGAAAAGTCCTCAACACAGTGATTATTTCATCCTTGTACATTGGCAAACAACAAGACTGTAATGATGCACCGTGTTATACCATGTCACACTATGTTTCTTGTTGGAATGCATCTTATAAATCTAAAATTAAGAGGTTACTGTCATGTGTGTAAGAATAATAAGTAGGTTGCACAGGTAGAATCAATGGTAAGCCAATATTTATCAGATGACAATAAAAGGATATACACTGATTATTCACGCTTCGCCATACCACATGTGATTGCTTTTTTCTCACAATTTGTCCCTAATCTAGCCTTCCCTTTTTTCTCTCTTCTAGCACAAGCACGATGATGCTTTTTTGTATAGATCGGAATCGAGCGAAAAATAAAAGTTTACGTACTGTACATACACGTTTCTTACATTCGGCCATTCTGCACAATCGTGCGTCTTGCACGATGCCAGCTGTTAACTTAACGTTTTACAAAAATGGTTTTTATTAAATTCTTATTAAAAACAACAAGAACAACAAAATGGAAAGCGTTCTTATCATGTTTGCTAAATGCTCGTTTGAACTTACTTGCTAAAAATCACTTAAAGTTTACAACGTCTTACAGAGGTAGAATTGATTACTTACAACTAACTGTATTCCAGAGTTTAACATATTCAGTGCAAGTAGAAGTACGTATAGGTCCTTCAGGAGAGCCGCTTTTAATCACATGTCGGTAGGCTTGACTTTTTCGACTTGATATGGACCTAATTCCAAAAATATTGTACATATTGCATGTGAAGTTAATATAATCTGTAATTTTCCATGTGGATTGCAATATTACATGATTATGCTAGTAGGATTGAAATCCTACTAAATATTTCGCTCGTAACTTTCGGCCTGGATGTAATTGTGTTCGTTTGATCGCCACTAAGTCTCCTACCTGGTATTCCTTAGCCTTCTTGCGTCTGAGATTATATGTTTTACAATTCTCCGATTGCACTGTTCTTTCATTCTAGCTCTGATTTCATTACGCTCTTCCTCGAATTTCGATTGAAATTCTTGTTCTATTATTTCGCGTAGTTTCAAATCGGTTTCATCACACATTTTTACACCAAATAATAAATCAAAAGGCGCCGCATTTACGCTACGATTGAACGTGGAGTTTAATATACGTTGCAATTTATCCACATGTCTGTACCATTTAGTAGGTTCTTTAATTGATAACTTGGGAAGTATTGAGATGATTGCTCTATTCCACCTGTCCGTTTGCTCTTGGCAATCCCGCGGTAACCGTTACGAATTCAATTCCTTCACTCTGACAATACTCCTTGAACTCTTAGGAGGTAAAAGCTGTGCCCTTATCTGTCACGATTTGCTTCGGACTCCCGAATATTTGTTTTGAGTGTCTAACCTACTTGTAACCTTGCGAATTGTGGTAGATTTAATCGGATGTAACCACACAAATTTAGTAAAACTGTGAACACTATCGAGAATATGATTGAAGTTCTTATTAGTGGTATCTAACAGCCCTAAATGATCAGCGTGGTATGTGTGTAGTGGCACATCAGGTTTGGGAATGGAGTATAAATATTCTTCCTGCTTACCCGCTTTGCGATTTATTGGGTGGTCCGGAAAGTCCGTGCGGATTTTTTAATTGATTTTTCAAAAGTTTTTTATTTGTTGCGAAATTTTCGTTACGATTATATCATTCGCTAGAGCAAAGTTTCAGCTTTAAGAATCTGTTTTTTAAATTGCGATATGATGATTTTTATCGGAGTTATGAGCAATCGAAATCAGAATGCTTCTTTACTTAACTCGCGAATAACTCAGAAACAAAAAATTATAGGAACATTTTTAAAAAATGATTTTGTAGGGAAAGCTTTAAGTTTTCACGATGGGTAGTCGAAAATTTTCGTAAATTTTTTTTGGGCACGTGAGAGACCCCCAAAGTGAAAAGAAAATTTTTTATCTTTTTCAGCTCGTAGTTTTTGGTATGTAAAAATTATCAAACTCATATAAACTTAAAAAATGTGATAAGCTTTTAAAAGTAGAGATTTCAAGCTTTAAAACCCTTTTTTTAAATTTAAATTTCGTTCATTTTTGACGAAGGTATCGTATATACAATTTTTCATTGTAAAATCCGCACGGACTTTCCGGACCACCCAATATTAATATATATTGTACGCAACTGGCAATGTGTCGTTCTACTTTATTTCTTAAATCGCGTACAAAATATTCCTGATGAATACACTCTTCAGTACGCTTTGCTGCACTATGTTCTTTCTCATAAATCGTTCGAATTATGTCTAACTCTAATGAGTCTAACCCTGAGAATAACGAACAGATCCCTACCATTTTGGAATTTATATAATAGATCGCCGCTAATGTGATAATTCTTATAAGGTTTGTTTTTGACAATTTCTATTATCGCTTGAATCTCTTCATCTTATTAACTTCTAATTTGTGGTACAATTAGACTTTTCAATATCGTCATAATAGAATACCGACGTCAAAGCGTCGACGTACCTGGTCTATGCTTCATATCTGGTCTATGTTTTATGATGTAATCGTAATCTTCTAGTGCTAAGATGCCATCTAGCGATATATGTACGAGGGTCGTTTGAAAAGTCCGTGCAAAGTCAGAGACATGACACTACTGGCGCGTATCAAGGTTAGATTTAGTTAGTAGCATCTCTTGGAGGAACACACACCAAGTTACAGCCAGATCGGTCTATTTGTTTGTGTTTGGCATTCATTTGAATCGAGGAAGTCGAGTGATTTTTAATAACGCACCAGCTCACACCTCAGCAGTTGTGGTCGCAAAATTAATGGAATTAGGGTTCCAACTCGTCTCACATCCCCCCTATTCTCCAGACTTGGCTCCCTCGGACTACTATTTGTTCCCCAATATGAAGAAATGGCTGGCGGGAAAAAGATTTTATGGAAACGAGGACGTGATTGCAGAAACAAACTCCCCTCGACTTCCTCGATTCAAATGAATGCCAAACACAAACAAATAGACCGATCTGGCTGTAACTTGGTGTGTGTTCCTCCAAGAGATGCTACTAACTAAATCTAACCTTGATACGCGCCAGTAGTGTCATGTCTCTGACTTTGCACGGACTTTTCAAACGACCTTCGTACTTAGTTTCTTTTTGCTCATAGTATATTGAAAAGCCGTACAATCAGTGATTATTTTAAATTGTATTCCTAACAGATACACTCGGAATTTTTTAAATGCGTCTATTATCGCAAGCACCTTCAATTCGTAGCTCGTGTAATTTCTTTCCTTTTTTTTTAGTCTTTTTTATTCATAAAATATGCCGGATGTAGTAAATTGTCTTCGTCTGAACGCTGCAAAAGTACGGCCCCATAACCATTTATGCTCGCATCAGTATGTACTTCTGTTTCATATCGCGGATGATATATTTTCAGTACCAGATTCTGAGTTAGAGTCATCTTTAATTGTAAGAACGCGTTCGAGCCTTATCGTCAAAAATATACGGTTGATCTTTCCGCAAACATTTCACTCAACGGTTTCGCGACCGTTTGTATGAAAATATACACTTTCTGAACTCATCTGAATTAACTAATCCGAGAAAGCTTTGAATATCTTTTAATCCTTTCGGTTGCGGATAATCTATCACGGCTTTAACTCTTGGGAAGGGTAAATCCTCCCTTTATAATATGACTAAGGAACATCCAATGTGGGTTTTCTACTGATCAATAGTGCATATTGCGAAGATTTACTTGTCCATTGTTTGTAAATGTATTGTAGCTTCGTCAGTAAATAAGATTTTAGTGACAAATATATCATCTTCTTGTGGACTTTGTAGTGCCCATTCACAGAATTAAACGATTTTGAAAATCATTATCATGTAACTCTTGATGAAGAGATATGGAAGGG
>NW_017305667.1:106479-109435 GCF_001594115.1 Trachymyrmex septentrionalis
TTTTGAATGAAACTTTTGAAAATCATTATCATGTAACTCTTGATGAAGAGATATGGAAGGGATGAAATTTATTGAAATGGAGTATTCGCAGAACACTTTGTCGACTAATACCACTTTCACTGTCTTGTACTGATAAGTGGATTTAGTGTTACAGCGGCTAAAATGTTCGTTGAATTTCCGTCGTCAGTTGCTTTCTTGTTTGCGTTTTTTATTATCCACACTTCCTGTTTCTTGAAAAGTTTGTATTACGTTTGAAAAAATAGAGAATGAGAGATGGACACGATCGGGAAATCTTTCAGCATACAAACATACTGCTTTTCTCATAATTTGGCGACATTTACCATAGATGAAAATCATATCGATTTTTTCGGCTTTCGTATAATGCATTTCGCAAGACACGCATTTTGATTGATAGATGAATTCAAACTGATAGTAAATATGGATGATGTTATTATGTGTGATTCAATTTAAATGGTATGTAAATATTTACATACACTTGAACGATTAGCGGTATACTAACAAAAAGAGAAGACATGAAATTATTTGAAGAGTGCCTTGAAACAATTTATTTTCCATTACATTCAATTATTTTCCATTATTAACCTTGCATAACCTTGAATGACCTTCAATTATAGGTCATTGTATTTCTCTTTAAATGCTCTATCAGAATGTAGGTAAAAAAACATATCATTCCATTTAAAAAAACAGATTTGACTTTTGTCTATCCTCTTTATGCCTCCACCTACAAAACAATTATTGACATCCCATTATGTATCCCTTGAAACCAGGCAACTTTTATTTGACACTTTTTCTTCTATTGTTAAAAACAAGCGAGTTATTCAGGTGACCTGTTTTAAATGCCCCTCCTTGTGTATATATAAAATAAATATAAGTATTGTGACGTGACAATCATTGTTGCGAATCGTCAGTGATGGAATCGCGCGTCCTCCCGGCTTGGAGAGCGAGCGTGCGCGCGAGCGCATCTGTGAACGTACGCTATCCCCGTGATTATCTGTTATTGTTTAATAATTTTTCTTTTCGTTAAGATTTTTTTTCTTTAGTGATTGGTCTCACAATTAAAGTTAGGATCGCTACGGATCGCGCTCGGTAGATGTTATGTTATTCTGTATATTATGCTGTCTCACCCGCCAGCGGGGGAAGGAAGACTACATCGGAAGGAAAAAAAAAGAGATGACGCTACGTTGGAAGGCCGCCCACTCGGACACGCAGGTCGTATTGTTTTGTATATTAGCTTGTAATCCGCTGACACTCTCAAACCTTCTTACGTCGCGCCCCCTTTAGAGGATACGACCGGAGGCGATAATTCCCGGCCACCTAAGGGACCGCACGGATGTCCGTCGGGGGCATGTCTCCGACGTAGAGTAGGAAAAGAAGTTGCCAGGACATCGCTGCCTGGGAAGTTCCGAGGCCTTAGGCGGAAAAGGAGCCTTTGGAAGGAAATTATATTACGCACTCTTTAGAGTAAGGAAGGCCTTTGCGATCGTTAGGACCTGTGCGGCACGCGCGGACAGCGTGATAAGCAAGAGCCAATCGGTGTGACGGTCCCCTGAGGATGGGGAGCTGAACGGTCTGCGTGAATCCGCAAGGAGCTCCCGGGACTCACTCTGGCTGTGATTGAACTCTAGTTGTACAGGATGTGCGAAGTCGCCACTGACGGATGCCTTTCGAGAATCGTTGTCGTGAGAGGAATTGTCGAGAAGACAAGCTGAAGGATCAGGACACTGAGACAAGCGTCGCCGTCGTTGCTGTAAAGCTGCCGATCCGGATTCGTAGTTTTTAGCGAATCACGTGGAAAAGCTCGCGTCGCAGAAAGCGACCGGCTTAATGGCCGTCGTGTAGAGTCATGCAATTGCGAGACACATGCTATCCTCCGAAGCAACTTGTGATTAGATGAATTATGCGTTGTCGAGTTGAATGATTCGCGTTCGCTTCTCTTGCCACAGTCGAGTCCATTTTTAGGCTTTCGTATTGTCATGTGTCGTGATGCCGTATCGAAACGATTTGTGTGATCGTATCGCGTTTTCGAGTTAACATTCGGCTTCGCGTCGGTGTTACCCTCCTGGGTGTGTATTACTTCGAGTACGAGTTCTTACATGTTGTTGAGGGATTTGGTGAATAATCATTTGTCGTTTATCAAGCATCGTTTGAGGTGACCGCGGAAGGAAGTGAAAGCTCGTATTGTAAAGTACAGTTATCGCCCAGCGTTAGAAGTAAGTCGTCGTTGTCGTTTATGAAAGTAAAGTGTATTGAGCGGAGGGAGCGAAGCTCCGAAGATTGCATGTAAACGATTCGCCAAATATAATTGTTCTCTATTTCTTTATTATTTCGTGCGTAATTCTTATACCTCTCTCGCTTTCTGACAATTTCCCCATCGTTAATGATCTACCCCTGTCATCGCGAGTCAACTGCGAATGAAAGTAGAAAAATTTTTGAAAGAGTGGCACGTTCTCTTGTGCCTGGCGCCCAATTTATTTAGCGGGAAACTGATATTTGTTAAAAATCCACTTAGCTGTTGAGATATTACGTTGTCGAGTGAAAAAGGTTAAAAATTTTTAAGTAAGAGGAGAGCTAAGAGCACGCAACAAAGTTGTGCCTTCGCTCGTGAGCACGGTTAAGGGCCCTCTACATAGAAGTCTTAGATGGTTGTGAATTCTTAAGACGTAGGAAACTGACCAATTATAACCGAGTATTTTCCTTATATTTAATTGTGTTAGTTAGTTTCTTACGATTTAAGACGACCGTCTATGACTTCTATGTAAAGGGCTCTTTGCAATACATACATACAAACACACATTATAATATAGAGACATGTGAGTAAATATTAGAATTATATTTTATGTGCATTATCATGTACACATATTACAAAACATAAAATGTATTTTTAATTCATATCCACTATGTTTGTTTGCATGTATATATATATATATATATATAT
>NW_017305667.1:110703-112508 GCF_001594115.1 Trachymyrmex septentrionalis
TATATACATATAATATTTATTATATACATGTTCGGAAATTACCGGGCACCTAAATAACTTTTGAACGGATAAAGATAATTGAATGAAACTTGCAGGACACTTATTACATTAGAAGGGCTATCTTTTGACATAAAGGGTAACAATCATCTTCCCTTTAGGGATGCGGAGGTGAAACACATTCAAAAATCTTAAATAGCATAAGGAGTCAAGTAATGGCTCTTTCGAATAATCTCGGAAAGAACTGTTGAATGAAACACTGCGTAACATGGCACCCTAGTTATTAACACCTTTTATTAAAATTGTGCGCATGTTTTCGTCATCTGCTTTTAGCGTAAATCAAGATCAACGACGTGGCAGATAACTGATCTCTTTTGGAGTGCTTGATTATTATGGGTCTCTTCGCCTTTCACGTTTGGGGTGCTTGATTATCGTGAGTGCCGGTGCCCCATGCTGTTGGAACCAAACATCGTTAAAAATTGGACCAATGATGGTCTGTATTGCCGGCACAATTTCATCTCGAAGCATATTTTCATATTTTTAAGCTATGAGGTTGTCAATAAAGAAAGGCCCAAGTACATCTTCACCTAACAATCCAGCCCATACATTGAATTTTTGTGGATGTTGCGAATGCGCTTCAACCATCCAATGAAGATTTTCATTATTCCAGTATCTGCAGTTATGTCAATCTGCAGTTATGTCAATCAAACCTCACCAGTCAGCGTAAAAGTCCCCTCATCCGAAAAAATATATAAATAATATTGCTTGAAAATTGAGGATCTCTGGTGATTCTGTCTATTATCAAATCGCAAAATTCTATGCGACGATCGAAATCGTCGTCAGATAATTCCTGAATAAGGAGAACCTTATACGGGTGGAATTAATTTTTTTTCAACGTTTTATGTACTAACGCTAAACCGATATCATTTTGTTATGCTACATCGCGAACTGTGCGAATTTTCGACAAAGGACTACACAACGTCTAATGCTTTATCGGGATTTGTTGCTGTAGCAGGTCTACTTGATTTTGCACAATTCTTAACACTACCTATTTGCTCAAAGCATTTTACAGTACGCTTCACTGTAGATCTAGAAATGCCGATTTGCCCACATCGAAAAGTTTCATTAAATAAGAGAGCCACTTCCTTATAAGATCTCTGGTGATTACCACATCCACGCATCATCAAAAGAGATATTCGTTTACGCTCATTAAATTCTTGTATTTTTAAACGTAATGCTCTCTCACAACTACTTCTATGCTACAGAATATTCGACGACATTTATTATCTTTTTTGATATTTTAAAAGTAAGGTCTACATTACCAAACCTAACGATCTTGATGATTTGCGTCGCCGAATAGTTGATGAGACATACTACGGAAATACAATAGGAAGGCGGTCTCAAGTTTTTACAACCGATTAGCTCATTGTCTGGTCGTTTAGGGGAAGCATTTTGAACATTTGTTGTAAACAAGCATTCCAAACGTGAGAAACGAGAAGACTCAAGATAATCAAGCACTCCAAACGTGAGAAGCGAGGGGATTCACAATAATCAAGCACCTCAAACATGAGAGGCGAGGAGACTCACATAATTAAGCAAACCGAAAGAGGTCAATTATCTGCCACGTCCACGTCGTTGATCTTAAAATAAAAATTAAATATCAAATTTATTCGCAATTTTCATAGTGGCTATTTATTAGGTGTACAAAAAAGTTCTGAGCTTTTTTTTGTAAAATTCAATCTTTATCGTATGTAATCGTACGGAAATGGCTTGCTGCGTAACGCCAAGCTGTTCTGCAAGCTCCTTTT
>NW_017305667.1:112608-129179 GCF_001594115.1 Trachymyrmex septentrionalis
GAATATATAGTAATTGTTAACATATAATAAAAAAAATACTAATAAAAACAGATTTTGTTTACTCTTCTAATTTATAAATTTAGTTGGGACACATACACATCACTCAACTAGTTTCATACTAATGTCGGCTGAAATATTTTTTTACAACTAAAAAACTGTAAGTAAAATAGCATAGTAAGTAAATAACTTGAACATAAAGTTAAATGAAAACTAATGACGTATGTCAAAAAACATCTGAATTTTATTAGATAACCACTTTAATTATCGCATAAATCAAAAAGAATATTTACCTAATAATTTTATTTTTGCTGTACAAAAATAAAAAAGCGCATGTGATCATCCGTTGTACAATCAGCGTATTAATTTAGCGCAGTAATTTTCGAGTCCGCGTTATTTTACACAAGCATAGACATATCCATACGTGTTTCGGTTACTGAAATATTTTCATGTTTCAATTTGTTTCTATGTTTAACTAGCTCCGTTTTTACGCTAATTTTCATTGCAATATGACTTTTTCAACACATTACAAATCACGTTGTAACAAGATATAATAAATAACATTTTGTAACTCTAATTATAAATTTCTTAAAATTATGACGTGAGTTAAATGGAATCATATTCAACTCCGATGTTAACAAGATACTTCATTTTGAAAAATCCGATATTTTATACACAGTTTCGTTTGCATACACAATAGTTCTACGGTTCCTACTAAGTTTTAACAATAGTTTTTCCGCTGATTTAGTTAAACAAATTTTTTTAATGGGGTACCAACTTCGCGTAGCATTCTAAGTATTGTAAAAATTAATTTGTATCATGATTCTACAGTTTTCGGAGAGTTCTATAGTTCCTGGTAAGTTTTAACAATAGTTCTGATCTTTAAACATTTTAAAATAAATATTTAATTTGACAGTTGGCAATCCAAGTTTCAAAAAAATTAATTTTCGTCCCGAAATTTTCTTGTTCTCGAAGAATTTTACAGACCCAAATAGGTTTTGGCGACAGTTTCGACCTGTAGGTATTTTTAACAATTTTTCAATGTGAGTGCTGGGACGCCACTACAAGAAATTACATAACAGCCAGTTTCCGCCGACTTTTTACTACGTTCCTATAGTTCTACAATAGTTTTAACGCTTTCTATAGGTTTTGCTCGGAGGTTTTGCTTTTAAGTATTTTTAAACAATTTTTTAATATAAGCGCTGGCATCCCACTACTAGAGCAAAATATCACGTAACAGGCAGTTTCAGTCAATTTTTATTATTTTCTGATAGTTCTGCAATAATTTCAATGCTTTCTGTAGGTTTTATTCTGAAATCTTGTCTTTAATAATAAATCATATAAAAACATATATATCCATCTATGGACATCATGGCCGCTAGGAGTCAGCGTTGAAAATCGATTGCTCAAAATTTATACTAATAAAGAGGAAGAATATTATTCTCACAAGAATCATACAAGCATTTAAGATCTAGCTAGACCGTTTAAGGCTTTGATTTCTATAGTTTGTGTTATCATACACATATACGGTCCTATAATATATTATTGTATATAGAAAAATATTAGACTCGTAATACCCATAGTTACATTATATGTTTTTATGGTTTATTATTAAATAAAGGAACCTTTATTAATTGATTCATTAAATCACTGTATTTAATCTTGTTTTTAAGTATTTTAAAACAATTTTCTAATTAGAACGCTAGTTGTCACTGCATCACAAAAGTAAAGTACCACGTAATAGCCAGTTCCAGCTTATGCTATATTCCTACTTTTTCTATAGGTTTTTATCAGAGTTCCTATTTTTAAAACAATCGCTATTATGCGAGAATTATCAACAACTGCTATAAAATGGTAGGAATTATTGCTCTACCGAATAATACTTATATATAAGAAATACTTATCAAAAATGTGCTGCCAACAGTCAGATTAAAAAATTATTTAATAACACTTAAGGACAAGAAAAATTATTTAATAATACTACGAGCACACCTATTGAAAGCATTGGAACTATTGTATAATTATAAGAAAATAGCAAAAAGTAAAATAGCAAGCGATAATTGGTTGTTTTGTGATATTTTACTCTTCTAGTGGGATGTGAGCTCACATTAAAAAATTATTTTAAAATACTTAGAGGAAGTGTCGCTAAAACCTATCTGAGATTGTAGAACTTTTCGAGAACAAGAGAATTTCATGACAAAAATAGTTTTTTTTAAATAAAAATAGTTTTTTTGGGGTGCCAACAGCAGATTAAATAATAAAAAGTGTTTAAAGACCAGAATTATTGTTAAAACTTATTAGGAACTATGGAACTCTTTGAGAACTGTAGAATTTCTTGATAAAAATTAATTTTTGCGATACTTGGGGTTTCATGCAAAGTTGACACTCCATTAAAAAAATTTTTTCTTTAATTAAATCAGCGGAACTATTGTTAAAAGCTAGCAGGAACCGTGGAATTATTGTAGGTGAAACAGAACTGTGTATAAAATATCGGATTTATCAAAATGATGTGCCAATTTCGCACCGTCATATGTTCAACGCCAAAAAAATTATAAATAGGAAATGATTACTTTCGTACTTGTACTCGGAAAAAGTCGTTTTTTGTTGAAGAATATAATGGATTTCATTATCTATTCTTTTGTGTGTGCAAAAGCTAATATAATATATTTTTTTTAAATGTTATATATAATACGTATGGAGAGAAAACATTATTTGCAACAGTCTGTGGGTGTTTTTTAATTGTTCAACACATCTTAAAGAGGTATACACACCTAGATAGAACAAAATGAATTAATTTTGCGAATTTTTTGTGAATAAACGGATGGAGATAGAGAAGTCGAGTTTATTTCATTGTAAAGATCATACTTTTCTCTATTTACCATTAAAATTAATAATAAATACGTATTGAAAGCGTAAGACCGGCGCCAAGATTAACGGTCAAGTCGCGGACGATCTTTCTCGCAAATCCGTAATTACAAAAATCCAAGAAACGGCACGCGACGTTCAGGGGTAGATTCTGAGTGGTCTCATGGCGAATGCATGCGCGCCTTCTTGGCGCACGAGACGTGCGTTTTCCCATAAATATCTTAAGATCATAAAATTTTGGAGGACACTTTCCCATAATACAGACTCCTGTCAACATCCTTTCTTCCCCCAAGATCTTGACCAATCCGAGAGTAAAGGAAAATCCTACTACTAGCTAACGAAACCTATTCCACCAATCTGAATTTGAATAATCTGGGGCGATTAGTATAAAAATCGCGGTTCCACGGTGCGATTTTTCTCTGAGTTTTAAGAGGTTACAGTTGTCGCGACCATTGAACAAGGCTTCATCTCGAAGTCCTTTTTCTGCAATAAAAGTCAGTGCTAAAGAAACCTCACCAGCCTTACACATCCTGGCCAGAGGACCTTCAATGACGAGCATCTCAGTAAGTCAGTATATCTCTATTCTCTAGCTCCTTCCTCGCTATTTCTTTCGGTAATTTATTTCAATATTTCATTTTTTCTCTTTTTATTATTCATTTGTTTTTATTCTATTTTTATTCTTTTCTTTCTTTTTTTTCCCTTTTTAATCTCCTATGTACAAGAAAATAAAAAGCGTTGCAGTTCGTTCGCGTTATAATTTCAATCTGTCGCCGTCGCCTCACGATAATTGTTCGGCCCCTGTCAACCGGTCGCTCCTGTCCGCTAACACCATCATTATCCGAGGAAAATCAGGCCGAACTCTCTCAAATTCACTCACCAAAACCTCCTTCTCTTTTTATTCTCTAGCTATCCTCTCCGTAACTCCTCCATTCTGCCACGATACTTTTCACACACACACACACACACACACACATACACGCACGCACGCACGCACGCACGCAAGCAAGCACGCAAGCACGCACGCACGAACGCACGCACGCACGCACGCACGCACGCACGCACGCACGCACGCACGCACGCACGCACGCACGCACGCACGCACGCACACATACACACACGCGTATAAATCTGTACACATAATTTAGAATTGTATCATTTCCTTTTTCTCTTTCTTATTTACTCTACAAAATTGTATTTATTTTCTTTTTTTTTACTATTCAAAAATGTATCACTCAATATCGTTTTTTTTTATATTAGGTTGTTCGGAAAGTAATTTCGTTATTTCCCAACAGAGGACTTATTGTATTTTTTCACAGCCAACTTCACACTTAAGCCGCATAATCATTATATATTTTGACAGCTGATATAGCAAGGCTTGCTTGTGAAAAAAGTTCGATTAATTCTAGCAGTAGTTTTTGGTTGGTACCCTATCAAATATGGAAAGTGAAAAGCAGCATTTTCGGCATATTTTACTTTTTTACTATCGAAAAGGTAAAAATGCTGTTCAAACAAGAAAAAAATTATCCGATGTGTATGGAGAAGATGTATTGACAGAACGCCAGTGCCAAAACTGGTTTGCAAAATTTTGATCCGGCAATTTTGATGTTGAAGATGCACCACGTTCTGGAAGGCCAACTCATGAGATCGCTGAGAGATTAAATTTATCGAAATCGACCGTTCATGATCATTTGAAACGCGTCTGATTGAAAATCGTCTTTCATTTTCATAAGAAAAAACGAAATTACTTTCCGAACCACCTAATATTATACCATTATTAAATTAACTTCTCAGTAGCCATTTATGTAAATATAACCTCTCCTCGTATTCTTTAGTTCTCCCGCGATTGCACTTCGCCTTCTCCTGGTCACTTGGATTAAGTTTCATGACCGAAAAAGTCAGGGCATACGGCCGTACTGGCGCAGCTGGCGTTAAAGTGTGTCCTCCCGGCACACTGACCAGTCTGGGCTCTTTAACTTAAAAGTACGCGCCGACTCATGTGTCCGTTTAGCGAAGCACGAACAGAGGTTTCCATTTCGTCCTCCGTTCGACCTCCGGCTCATTAGGAGCCTCAGGACGAAGCAAAGTGCCTTCCGATTTGCGTCGGTCCTTCCCCACGGCTCCCTTGCGGTCTGGAGCCTGGACACGACCAAATCGGTCTAATAATTCGGTTCCTTATTACATTCACCGCCCCCCAGCTCCGCATGCGCGCGGAGCTTGGACGTAACAATAACTATGTTAATTTAAAATAAACTAATCTTTACACTACTATCCTGTGTTGCTTCAAATAGGCATTAATTGTTTGTATTGAACAATATAATCAACTTCGTATTGAACAATATAATCAACTTTGACCATGAAATGATACGTGTATATTTTGTTAAATAACGTAACAATTATTAGTAAATAGTTAATCGTTTACAATATTTATATGGCTTTTATATTTCATTTTGATGATTTTATGTTAACAGCTTTTAGTATGCACTGATCTAGTGTGATGCAAGTGAATTCGCTGTATGTCCAAAAAACTAATTCGGCGCGCAGTTTAAATGATTACATATATGAGAGAGAGAGAGAGAAGGTGGATGACTTCACAAGAGTGTGCGGGGAAATTAAGTAGCGCGGGATATGCGGAAAATTACGTCCGCCTCGCGGTGATGATGTCACATAGGGTGGCTGCCGGGCGCGGTCCGCCGCCGCCGCTGCCGATCCCCGCCGCCGTCAAGCACGGTCCGCCGCCGGTCCCTGAACCACCGCCACCAGGCGCGGTCCCCACTGCACGCTATACTTATCATATACTCGTATACTTACCACTTTTCCATTTATGTGTCGTCATCTTATTCTTCTAGCACGCGGAATATCTTATTTATTTATTATATTACGAGGGCAAGTCAATAAGTTCTTAGAAAATCTATCAGAGGGCACTCGCAGAGTCATGTCACATTACTTTTTGACAAGTAGCATCTTTCAGCTGATTACTGTCAAATTTTGAGCGGAATTCATCGCGTGGTTTCATTTCTGTAGACGATTAAAGCGAACAATCTTTGTATTTTTTGCAAAATGGAAAAAAACGAGTTTCGTGCAGTGATCAAACATCTACATATGAAAGGTTTAACGCCAAAAGATATCAAAGCCGAGTTGGATAATGTTCATAGCATATCTGCACCAGCGTTTGCGACTGTATACAGTTGGGTGAATGAATTTAAATGTGGTCGTACATTTACATATGATGCACCTCGTTTGGGACGTTCAATTGAGGCTGCTACGCCAGGAATCATCGATAAAGTCCACGATATTGTTTTGACTGATCGACGAGTGAAAGCGCGAGCTTGTTGAAACCACAGGCATATCACATGGCACAGTTAATTTTAGTTTTGCACGAACAATTGGGTATGAAAAAGCTATCGACATGATGGATGCCACGTTTGCTCACTGTGGACCATAAGCGCGACCGTATGACGATTTCAAAACAATTTGTTTCAACGTAATCCAGATGAATTTCTGCGTAGATTCATTACTGTGGACGAAACATGGATCCATTACTTCACACCCGAGACGATGGAACAGTCAAAACAATAGACTTCACCGGCTGAACCAATTCCGAAGAAGGCGAAGATCGTGAAGTTTGCCGGAAAGGTGATGGCCACAGTTTTTTGGGATGCACGTGGTATAATTCATATCGATTACTTTCCGTCGAAGCAAACGATCAATGGCGATTACTACATAGCCTTATTGGACCGTTTCAACAACATTTTAAAGAAAAAAACGTCCCCATTTGGCGAAAAAGAAAGTGCTCTTTCATCAAGACAATGCACGGGTTCACACGTGCCCGGCACCGATGGCCAAATTCAACGAATTCCGCTACGAATTGCTTCCCCATCCAGCATTTTATTCGCCCCCTGCGACTATTTCCTGTCTCCAAACCTGAAGAAATGGTTCAGAGGAAAGAGATTCACCATCAGAGAGCAGCTCATCGCCAAAACAGAGATTACTTTGAAGGGTTGGACAAATCATATTATTTGGACAGCTTGAAAAAGTTGGAGAATCGTTGGATCAAGTATATCGAGCTGAAAGGAGACTATGTTGAGAAATAAAAATGAATCGGTCAAAAAAATGTTTTACTACTTTTTTCTAAAAACTTATTGACTTGCCTTCGTACAATCGCACAACGTATTGAGCATAAAGGCCTGATTCGGAGCGCTAACATGTTTCCTTTTTGCTGGGAATTTGCCCTTTTTCTTTTCCGTTTCTATTCTTTTCGTTCTCTCGCATTTTAAAGCGCACATTTTGTTTAAGCGCGGATTTGTACAAAAATTCATACATCTTATCAACCTCAGGGAAAGTGTCTCTGTGGAGTGCCGTTTTCCATCTCTCTAGCGTACTCTTCGGTAGCTTGCCTTTTAAAATGCTGACATTATTTCGGATCTGAAGATTACTCCTAATGCACCTAATTACGCGACGTGCTGCTGCACGTCGTCCGCGAGTTTTAATAAGCCGCTCGTGGTTTCTTTCTTTAGTACCGGTAAATTCAAGATCGATGAAATATACCGCGAGATTAAGATTCGCTTCACTTCATACGCTGTCTCGAGTAACTGCCATGCTTTCGCGTAGTTCATGTTGTCTATCGGAAGAATTTTTAATTTGTTGGCAGCTTCAGTTAACGCCGACTTCAAATACTGTAACTTGTCTACATTGGATAGATCCGATTGCGATCCTATCATGTTATTGAAAGCGTTTTTGAAAGATAGCTAACCCTCGTATTTGCCGTCGAACGTCGACAGCGAAGTTTTGGGTAGTTTGACTCACCGTTTCTTAATTAATGTCGCATGGCTTATTATCACTTTGCTCTTCATCTATCGATTTACGGGTACTCATTTCCGAGTCATTCGCCGTATGTAAAATAATCTCGACTCTAGCCGCTAAGGAAAAGTACCATATGCTCTTGTACGTTCGCGAATTCATCATTATGTCTTTCGTTCAAGGACCGCAAGTTCGTCGTTATTCTCTTCGAACGCGTGATATAAGTCGGTTAGACGCTTCATCCGTAAATTTAAGTACACCTTATCAATCCTACCTTTATCGAGGATATTACTTAGGCCTGTAATCTGGGACTTCAACGACGTTCATCTTTAAATTAACACTTTAATTCAATTCCATTATTTATGGTTTGAACGAGTGAAATGACCAAATGACTTACTTGAATGATCATAAACTCATAGTTTTTGTAATGTCTCGATGCTCTCGAAGAGATCTGCCTTCGAATTGTCCTGGGGGATGATCATCTCTGTATCCTTCCGTGAATTTTTATGTAGGTCATAAACCTCACAGGAGGCACCAAAATGTTTCATGATTTAGGGAGACAACATTAATATCTCACACTGTGTTTCGTTTATGAATAATGTTTAATTAAATCAAGTACAAATCACATATCAAGCACAAAACGCTTGAAAAGAATATGTTTCGTTGGCTCTATGGCTTATGTTATCGCGTATTTAAGATGGCGATTTCGTCTGGGGGAATTCGAATCCCTGGATTGCCCTTCGGACAACGCCTGAGGGTGATGTCAAGTCATCCTGAGTCACTAATTCGTGGCCGGATTATATTCACGACGACGCCTAGGACATACCCTGAATCGCGATCACGCACGCAAACTTCTGGGACTTAGACTCACTCCAAATTCGCATGCAATCCGCACTCTTGTTCGGTTCTTGATCGAAAAAGAATCTCCACGTCGCCACGACCCCTCACAGGCCCTCGATCTTTCTTCTGATTGGTGTTTCCGAAAACATGGAGACCACGGGTAGCGGTGGCGGCGCTTCAGATTACAATTATAAGCGGATTAACGATTATACGCGTTGATCATCGCTCTGATCTGAGTCGACACCGCGTTTTCTTTTTCTTGAAATGCCGGCTCTCACGACGTCAGTATGTGTGAACGATTGATGTGATCACGATTTCTTATTGACGTACACGTCTATTTAAAGCTCTACGCAACATCATTCTTCGCAAGCGTTCTAAATTTTGTATTAAGTTCTATGTAATGACGAAACCATGGTGATAGTGCGAATTGCAATAGGCGATGAATCTTTGTTACATGAAGATCGTGATGCATACACTGCTGCAAGTTGTGATAATGTATAATGTAACGTTTTTTATCATATAGAATCGCTAAAAGTTTATCCTGCTACTTGCCAGATAGTTTATCATGTTGGACAAAATGGCAGATCAACGTGTTTGTCGTGCAAATGCTCTGGATATTCTAAGTGGACCTCAAGAACATAATCTGTGAGTGAATCTTGAGCAATCGCGTTAACGTCAAAGTTCGAGACGTTTCGACCCATCGACATTTTGCGTATGGCAACGGTTGATACATCGCCTATCCATATACATTATTAACATCAAAGTACATAAAGTACGTAGAAGGTTTCAACGGGTCGTATGACTGCATATATTTGTTATTGGTTCTCGCGTACCTGCTGGAACATTGACTAAGACCGCTGCGTATACCGCGCTCGATAAATATCATCAGTGAGTTCAAAATTTACGAGTGTATGTTTCAACATAGCGTCCCACGTAAAACCTAGTAAAGTATAATAATATGCAGGATCGAGACCGTAACTTTCAATACATTTATCGCAAAAAATTTCAAATATGTTGACTAACAGCAACACCATTTTTAAATATAGATCGCTATATTCACTTAAGGTTTGAACAGAGAACTGTTGCCAAATATTCATAGCGTGCGCGTAATCGCTTTCGGATACAATGTCAAGGAACTGTAGAATGATTCGCGCGGTGGTAAACGCGTATCCTGCAACTTGTCAGCGCAATCAATGTATTGGTATGAAATCCCTTTTCGTGTCAATAACTCGAAGTCTTCTTCGGACAAATTTTGAAATTCGCATTGTAAAATTCGAAGATTATTTTTATTGAGAAAGGATGCATTTGTCGAGATTGGTACTTAAAAATTTATAAGAATCGGTGAACCGTAATTTTATGTTATTTCGCGAATCTGATCTTTCAGCGATATCTTTAACATTTTTTGTATATAATATATATTTTTCCTTTGTTATTGGTAATAAATCTATATTGCCTTCATATGCTGTAGCTATTTCTTTGATAATAAAATGTGAATCCTGATAAATTGTGGAAAACTATGCGAATAAAATATAAGTTTGTATAATTTAAATCGCAATTTGAATGCGGGATCACTGTAACGACCGGTTAAATACAGTAAGTCAAGTAAGAGCGTGGTCGAGTTCATGTTATTAGCCTTGAGATAGGTTCGAATAGTTTCATACGATATATCTAAACCTTTTTGCTTCAATTTTGCTTGTCCTTGATGCAGTGTTAAGCCAAGATTCCGCAAAAACAGATTCACTATTTTTTTATCGTCTTTTTTTATCCACTTTGCATATTGAGCCACGTTCAGGTAAATCATCTACATTTTTTGCCACATTATATCGCTGCACTCACTTCTGTACGAATGATTACGACTTTTTCATATATTTAGCAGGCGCTAATTGTTGACGGCTGACATTTTTGGACCTTTCGGGCGAGTGCAGAGAAACAACGTGAGGAACACGCTTCATAGTATGATGCGTATTTGGTACGCATGGCGCTTAATGTGATTCTCTGAAAGAAAGTTCGATGACAACTGAATCTTCCTTGATAGTGCATCAAGGATAAAGGTGCCCTCTATGGATTCATGATAGATTTAGGGCGATATCTTTTATTAGTTTTGAGTAAGGCCGACCACGCTCTTACTTGACTTACTGTAGCAATGATCGCTTACTCGATTATCATCTAGCGCGAAAGGCTTTTTGCACACGTGACAATGCGTCGCGCTGCGCAATGTCTCCCACTGTTCGCTCAACAAAATTTCCAAGAGGACATTAGCTGCTAAAATTTTTTTTACACAATGTGCTAAACTCAGTTTTTCGGCGAACTATGAAACGCAATCCGAATCGCGACGAAATCGATATTTTGATAGAGAATCGTCGTACGAACAGCGCACGTAGTATCTTATGCTAAATACTTGATGATGATGTTGATACGCGTAGATGCTTCCTGATCTCTATCAGTTTTCTCGAGGATACATTCTAGATCAGCGTAAATAACAAATGGAACTCGTTCCTTTCTATTATAGTTATTAAAACTGAATCACTTGTCGTAGTCGGATAACGCAGTCGTTTATTCGTCAGCAATCTACCATGTGTGACTATAATCTTTCGTTGATTCTTTCGTCGAATGAATATAATGTAAACAGCTGCAAATAAAAATAATGTTAATTTTTTTTTTAAAAGAAGAATTCGTTTTTATTATTCATATACTTACCAATCGCAAATGTACTTTTGATCGTGATGTTTACACGATTGCGAGCTCATGAACCGAGATAGATTTTTGATCCATACGAAATGGCTCACATCGTCGTCTCGCGGATCTTGCAAATATAGTAAATTGACATATTTCTCCTTTTTGTCATCAGCGAGTCGTATCGGGAGAATGTTTTAGCGTTTTCTGTCCCTTAATACCGTATACATTAATGGACACGTCGTTAAGACATTTGAATTTTGTCTTTTAACGTTAAAATTTGAACGTTTAAATTTTGGAAATTCAGCACCATCTTATAGTGTGGGTAGAAAGATTCACGGTCCGCGTTTCTTTCGGCTGGATATAAAGCGGCGATCACCGACCACGCGAAATATGCATTGTCCATCAATCGCACGTTAATCACCGCTCTCTTTGCATTATCTTTCGCGGCACTTTGAAGCGAGATCCCACGTGCATTGGATTACACTTATTGATGTTTATTGTAAGATTCAGGACAACGCCACTGTTCTTGAAACTTATCGAGAGATGTCAACGTGGGTTCGATGACGTGCCGTTCGTATCACTCACGCAAGTTCGATGTTTGAAAGAGTTCATAGTTTTTAGTATTAATATTTTTATTGGCACTTTTATCACCCGTCGCCATTAAATATCGTGTTCACTTTTATATTGTTGTGTCTTTCTATTGTCTTGCATTCGCTTGAGCACTACACTGCTGATATCTTCTAAAAATTGTCGCGGCTTGATATAGTCCGCGTTAATTACCGCATAATTTAAAATTCGATTTTCAAACGCTGCATCGATCTCACGCCAAACAAAAGATCTTTCTACGTTATTGTCATTGTTATTGCTGGTGCTCGCGTAATCACCATCAAAATGCAAAAATCGTCTTTCTAATTGACTCTTTGTAGTTCAAGTCGTGCAATTGTAGCAATTAGAGATTGTCTGTATCTAGTGGACGCTTGACATGATTGCATTCTTTAACTTATTTAATAAATTCATTGCATTCTTCTATCCACACGAAACACTCTTTCAAGGTAGCAATTTGGTGGAATCGCTTCAACAGATCGCACTCTACTGAAATCTCGATCCATGTTTACAACGATTTACTAACAGTAAGACAAGTTCGCTCTCATACATTTCAATGTACTATAATCTGGCACGTTTCTAGTCTGAATTTATTTTCGTCTGTAACTCCCTCTTTTCAAAGTAAAGCATTATGTGTTCATTTTCAAAGTATGCTTTGAAAAATGCTCCACCCTTATAAAAATTTATAAAAATACAATTCTATCGAATTTCACTTTCATTTATTCTTCTACTAACCTTAAAACATATTACAAAAAACATGTTGGATCATGTCCCCTCTTTAAAAAAAGAATAAACGGTCGAGGCTTTTTTATCAAGGGAGGAGGATTGCGTTTCAATATCGTCGATTTCGATAACAGATGTTGGCACTCAATCGATTAATTATGAAACTTGGTCATATTTATTTAAAATAATTAAAAAATGTAATTTCTAGAAAAATTACATTATGCCACATATTGGCCGAAAAACGGTTGGAGCATATACGAGGTGTGATCAAAAAGTAAGATGACTTTTTGAATTTCGCGCGCTCTGTACACTCTAATTAAAAAAATTTTTTGTTGTTGTGTTGGTACACTCATCACGATCATATGTTCACAGTTTTGACTATATAGCATGTGTTGTTTTTATGTGAGAGGCATAAAGGTTAGACTCGTATTTGCGTGCTCGGCGATTTTTTGCTTTTGAAAATAATGGAGCAGAGAGTTTGTATTAATTTTTGTGTAAAAAATGGTATTAAGTGTTCAAAAACTCTTGAAATGTTGACAGTGGCGTATGGTGAGTCAACTTTGAGCAAAAAAAATGTTTATAAATGGTATAAGTTATTCCAAGAGGGCCGAGAAAATGTTAACGATGAACCTCGCTCTGGACGCCCCAGCACGTCAAAAACCGACGAAAATGTTCAGGAAGTGAAAGAAATTGTGTTGAAAAATCGTCGAATCACGATTAGAGAAATAGCTGATGATCTTAACATATCGTTTGGCTCATGCCAATCAATTTTAACGGATGTTTTGGGTATGACACGTGTGTCAGTGAAATTCGTTCCAAAACTGCGTTTCAAAACGTCGTTACTAGTGAGTAGTTTTTTGGCCAAAAACAATACTATCGTCATGCCTCAGCCACCGTATTCACCAAACTTGGCTCCCTGCGACTTTTTCCTCTTCCCAAAATTGAAAAGGCCCATGAAAGGACGAAGATTTGCGACGATTGAGGAGATTAAGGCTGCATCGCTGGAGGAGCTCAAGGCAATACCCAAAAGTGCATTTCAGAAGTGTTTTGACGACTGGAAAAAGCGCTGGCACAAGTGCATTGTATCAGAGGGGGATTATTTTGAAGGGGATAACATAATTTTGGATGAATAAATGAATATTTTTTTATAAAAATGAAAAGTCACCTTACTTTTTGATCACACCTCGTACAGGCGAATAGCTTTTGCAACATTTTTCGTTTTATAACCTTTTGTTTTTTGTATTTTTTTGTGCTCATGACAATATTCCCTTTTTTGTGATGTTTTTTGTTGTCTTATACGTGATTGCAGTCATCAAAATCTGTGAAATCTTACTGTCACTCCGCATGACGTCATAACCCACTTCCGAAGAATCCTCCGCGCCCCGCATTCCCTTTGGAGTTCCCGAGTTAGTCCAACAGCATTACTACTAATGTCTCGTATAATAAAGTATTAAAAATTTGATTTCCAGTATTCAGGATACTGTTAGTAATTGGTTCTTTTACCCTAATATGTTAATAATATAGTTCTTTTACTTCAACAATTACGAAGTGTGTAATTTTTTAAGCTATAATTTGCGAAAACACAGAAAAAACTCAAAAATACAACGTTATTCTATTTTGGGCCATTTGACAGAAGAAAGATTCCGGACTTACTAGACTTCTGCATTACTAAAGGCATGTCAAAGTCGCATTTCGAGTGGAATCCTGCTTGAAACTATTATCGGACCACTCTTCTGTTATAATCAGAGTGGGCGATGGGATGTTAATAAGGGACCTACCATGCAGACTTCACAATGCTAAAACGAACCGGAATCCATGAACAGATTAAAGTAAATCTGAACACCAATATACGCTTGAAGTCGGAAAATGATGTGATGTATGCTGTTGAACATTTTAATCATTGTATCTAGCAGGCGGTCTGGAATATTTCTTCGTCAAATAACAATGCAGAAATTACAATTAAATGTTTTGCACGTATAAAAGAAAAATCCTAGAAAAAAGAAAAATCCGAAAACAGTGTAATTTTCGATCCCCGTTGTTAAAGATCAAATTAAACAAAATTATCAAGGAATTTAAAGAAATGTTTAGCGAAGACAAAAACCTGTGTTTCTAAAATCTCAGAAATCGGAGTCCAATCGCTGCAACCGGATGTTTATTATAGAAAGTCACAATAAAGCTCAAATAATCTCAATATTCATCCCCTCCTATCCATACGGATGGAGGATGGAGACTGGGCAAGAAGTTCACTAGAGTAGGAAATACGTTGCTGCTTACTTTCTCAAAGTTTTTACTTCTAATCCAAGAGAAATCAACTATAAAAAAGAAGAGGAAAATTATAGAACGTAAACCAAATTTTAAAGTATTAATACAATAGAAAAATTTTTGAAGAATGAATTACTGCAGAATGAATTTCATAAGAAAAATTAATCCGAAAAAGAGCCCTAGGATATGATCTTATAACTGAAAGAATACTGAAAGAATTACCTTCAGAAGGAATAAAATTCTTCACCTTTCTGTTTAATTGTTTAATGCCATACTGAGAACATATTTTGTTCTTCCCTAGTGGAAAGTTGCCCAGGTCTTTATGATTTGCAAACCGGATAAGCCTCCAATATCAAATCCTACAGGCTCATCAGCCTACTACCGATTTTATTAAAAATCTTTGAATCTCTCCTACTTCAAAAAATGATGTCAATAATCAAGAACAAAGTCTGATTCCCAACCATCAATTTGGTTTCCGGCAAAAACACGCTACTAGAGCAGGTACATAAATTAATAGCAAAAATCCATAAGAATTAAAGAATTTAAGGTAAAAAGATATTGCTCGACAGAGTATTTTTCGACATTTGACAAATTTTCAACAGAGTATAACACGA
Source organism: Trachymyrmex septentrionalis (assembly GCF_001594115.1). Taxonomy (NCBI): domain Eukaryota; kingdom Metazoa; phylum Arthropoda; class Insecta; order Hymenoptera; family Formicidae; genus Trachymyrmex; species Trachymyrmex septentrionalis. The sequence goes on from NW_017305667.1 coordinate 127,986, forward strand.
CGGAAGCTTATATAAAATAATTAAACAAAATCTACCAATATAGTACATTATTTGCTATTCTAAAGTCTTATTTTGAGGAATGCCACTTCATGATAAAGATGATATAATATTCCAGCTTTATGAAATATCGACAAGGATTCCACAAGGCATCGTACTGGGCCCGATGCTTCATCTACTGTATATAGCCGACTTACTAAATTCCAAAAGAATAACGACAGCCACTTATGCGAATGACACAGCCCTTGTTGCAGCACATAATAATTCTGTATCAAAAACTCTACAAAAAGGTCTAGATGAAGTCTACTACTGGTCTAAGAAATAGTGCGTTAAAATCAATAAATCTAAGTCGACGCATGTTACTTTTACTATTTGTAAAGATGCATGTTCTCCAATAACTATTAACAGTCAATCTGTTCCCCGAGCCAAATATGCTAAATATCTAGGTATTCACTTATTGTTAGACAAGAGATTTGGAAAAAATAAATACTTACCAAACGTAAACAATTAGGACATCAACTCAACAAAATGTATTGATTAATAGGCCGCAGATCAAAACTCACACTGAATAATAAAATATTGTTATGTAAAAGTATTCTAAAGTCAATTAAGACATATGACATTCAGTTGTGAGGCACAGCCGCTAATTCCAACATTGAGATCCTTCAGAGATTCCAATCCAAAACCCTCCGCTTAATAACCAATGTACCTTGATATTACTATGTGATCAACAATCAACTTCATAAAGATTTATGCAGGCCAACCAAAGAGGAAATTAAAAACCTTACAATCAAATATAAAGATAGAATCAAAGAACATCCATATACGTCTCTGGCTTGATGGAGGAGTACCTTTTCACGCAGGATAAAGCATAAAATCCCATAAGATTTGATAAAATAACATCAATTCTGTATTAATTTTTGGATAATATCAAGGGATGCTTACCCTCCACGTCACTATTTCTTTACCATTAATATTATTTAATGTACTAATTCAGAGACAGATCGTACTATACTTTGAAGAAAATTATTTAAAAAAAAACTCGAGATGGTTGTTGAAGAGAGGTTAATAAATCATTTCTAATCGTTTTTAATGAAGAAGTACATTTTTTTTCAGATAAGAAATTGAAGAGATCTTCACCTGATTCTTTTTAAAATTATTATGAACGAGAAGAATCTTTTTGACATAATATTGATT
>NW_017305667.1:129279-137433 GCF_001594115.1 Trachymyrmex septentrionalis
TCGTACTATACTTTGAAGAAAATTATTAAAAAAAAAACTCGAGATGGTTGTTGAAGAGAGGTTAATAAATCATTTCTAATCGTTTTTAATGAAGAAGTACATTTTTTTTCAGATAAGAAATTGAAGAGATCTTCACCTGATTCTTTTTAAAATTATTATGAACGAGAAGAATCTTTTTGACATAATATTGATTATTATTTATCTCATTTTGAGAATCTGGGATACGGATTCGAGATTTAACCAAAAGTATTTTATTTGTCTTATATTCTTGTTCTGTCTTTCTTTTGATTTAGAAAATAATAAAGCAATTTTTTAATCAATTTTTTATCGACCATATCTAAACTGGTTATAAAGTTTTTTCTCTTAAGAGGTTAAAAACTCATTCAAAATATTCACCGGCAACCCTTTTGAGGCAATAAAAATTCTTTTTCGAAAGAAATCGATCGATCCGTATGTATCTTTAAGTTCTATTTTAATAATCTTGTCAATATAATTGTCTCTAATTTTTTTGAACTTATCCATTGAATAATTATGTTTCTGAATTAAAAAATTTTGTGGAACAAATGAGGAAGTACAATATTATGTTCAATACAATTCTTTAAAAATCTGATACGGTTCTCGTTTTTGTAAATTAGTTTGCGATGTTTGATCCATTCTTTAAGTAAATTTATATTTTAAAAAACCCAAAAACTTGAATAATATAGTTAAAAAACCACGTATTCGAAGCAACATTTTACAGCCTTGAGTATTAACAGTAAATAAAAGAAATAATTATTTTAAGAAATAACTATTTTAGGAACTTCTTTAATCCATAGAATAAAAAAAAATATTACGAGACATTAGGAATCAGCGCTAGTACTGATTTGCGCAAAAAATAATAATAAAGATATAAAATAAATAATTTATAAGGCCAAAGTAAGGGTCAACACATTTCTTTAAAAAGTCACACAATTAAAAGAATAAATAACAAAAAAAAATTACAAAAAAAGAAAAGTAAAATTATATAATAAAAAAATAAAAAATAAATAATAAAAACTCACAAGTTTTGGCTACCGGATTGAGCCCTCTTCAGACGTTAACATATCGGAAAAAATTATAGTACAAAACCAATTATCGCAAATATTCGCATATTCATTACATTTGCAGTTCGGGTGAGTCTTGATGTAGAACTCGACATTGTTCCTGTACGATGAACAGTCAAATGTGTTTCGAATATCTTGGAAAAGTTCTAGTTGATAACAAAGATAAAAAGACTTCTTACAAAAAAAATACACGCAAATAAATTAACATACCAGAAATCTAATAAGAAATAAAGGAAATATTGGAAATAATGATCATAAACACTTAGACATAACACTTCTGTCCGTTCTGTCATAACGGAGCACAAGCTACATTATGATCATGGTTTCCAATGGGATAATGTTAAAATTTTAGATGAAGAGCCTTGCTATAGGAAACGCTTAATTTCTGAGATGCTTAATATTAAGAAGCAGAAAAATAATTTGAATTTACAAACTGACACCGAAGGTCTTCATAAGGCATATATATCTATTGTAAACAAAGTTTGACTTTTTGATACTGACAGGCAGTCTCTTCTCTCAATCCGTGATGATCCGTAACAGCGAGCATACATAATAATCGATACGTAATGTCCGTCTTACATATCTGCGTTCCATCTTTCTTTATATATTCTAAAGGTTTTTTTATTCTTACATAGACACACTGGTTTGAGTAATTTACACATGATTTTTGGTGAGTCTTTGAAACTTGTAATTGAGTTTTTATTATTTATTATTTATTTTTTCATTACATAATTTTACTTTTCTTTTTTTGTAATTTTTTTTTGTAATTTATTCTTTTAATTGTGTGACTTTTTAAAGAAATGTGTCTTACTTTGTCCTTTATTTATTATTATTTATTTTGTATAGGAAGAGTTCTTCAATTTATTAAATGATAAAGATATAACTTTAATTAATTTTGGACGTTTCGGCTCCGTTTTGAACCAAATTGAAAACGTAAATAAAAAATCTTCATTTACGTGAATTGTATATAGGGTGAATGAAAAAGTCTCGGTGAAATATTTCGAAAACAAAGTATTTTTGGGAAAAATGATTTACAAGTTGTAGGATTTAAAAAACTCTATTTATTGATCCAATCTGTTTGACCTTGGATAGTATCACCAAGATCAGGTAACATTGAATTTTTTTAATGAGACACCATATTTTTAATTCCTGAATTTAGTAACTGATGTCAAGAGTTTTTCAAAATATTACAAAAAATTTATTATCCTTAAAAACTTTTCGAATTATGAAAACTGAAAGTTACAGTACCGCCGGTATTATTATTATCTAATATGTTCGATCAAAGCTAAAACCTCTTAAATATTGTTCAGGATTATGACCTGAATAACATCGCAAGCAATTGAAAGTCATATTATTTTCATTTTTATGTAAAAATGAAGTTTTATTGCTAAAGTAAAAATAAAAGGAACAATCTCCAACGGCCTTAATCTTGATAAATAATATCTAGGTTATGATCCAGAACAACATTCAAAAGGTTTTAGCTGTCGATTGATATCTTAGATAATCTAATGTCGACAGTAATTTCAAGTCTTATAACTCGAAAAATACTTAATAAAAATGAATTTTATTGAATTGTTTTGGAAAGAGCTCTCGATACCAGCTATTAAATTCTGGAATCAAAAGTAGGATATTCTATTCAAAAAAATCGATGTGACCTTGATCTGACATTGATAACGTCAACTAAAGTTTTAAACAGATGTGATTAGTAAATAAATATTTCAAACTTTTTACAATATTTGTCTAAATGATTTTTTCCTAAAAATATTTTATTTTTGAGATAGTTCACCTGTTCGAGACTTTTTACTCATTGTATAGGTGCGTATATTTCATAAAATATGTTTCGATATCAATTAGAAAAGTTTTATAGATTTCTCTTTTTCGTGATTACCGATCGAGAATTCTTGCTTTTATGTTTATAATGTGTAAACGATAATTAAGTGTGTTCAAGAGAAGTATTTAAATACTTTTATGAAATAAGATTAAAATGTAAAACTAGTCCACGATAAGAAGCTTTACGATTCGCCATTTGCGCAACCGCGGTTTATTTTTTCTTCTTTTTGAAAGAATCAATTAACAGCGAATTATAAAAAGAAAATTAATACATTTGTAGTACTTAAATATTTTCATTCGTTAAGAGTTATGTGCTGCACCTGATACAAGTATAAATATTTCTTTAAACAAAATTAATTCGCTCTCTTAAAAAGATCGTGTATATGTAGAGAGAATTTAATGTGATTAATTATTACAGTTGATGAGAAAATCTTGGGATACTTTATAGGGGTTTATAAACGGGTTTTTCTTTTATCATTCCCTTTAAAGGAATCTATGTTCATATTTTTTCATCGTTCATTCTCTTACTTCCATGAAGCTCACATGTTTTTCATTTTTTTTCATCCCGCGCGCATATGGTTATGCATGGCTCAACAGTTCTTCATTCTTTCACTTACCTTTAATTTAAGTTCTCCGCGAGATTACCGTATCGTTGTTGAAACTTTTACGTGTGGTTAGCATGAATTTATTTCGCAAAAGTATTCGTTTAAACACGATATTGTTTTTACAGATAGTAATTATTGTAAAGTATTGTTTTTGTTTAACGTTGTCACCACAACATTTAATCAAATTGCAATCAAAAGAGACGAGCTATTGTTAGTTATTTTTGTACGCGCTCGCACAAAGATGTCGGTAACAGATATTAATTTTTCTGTCATCGTCTCGCATTTACCGAGAGTACCAAGACGCGCCACGTTCTGAGATCGATACTCGTTAGAATACTAAAATTTGTTTAATAGTGATAATAATGCGCACTGCCGATTGATGCCTTTCTATGACGCGCGACAATCTGAGTGCAAAGCATCAAAATTTCATTTATTTATCGGCAAGATTTATCGATTTCGTCGTTCTCCAAGTATAATAATTACAAAATTCAATTTTGTTCTATACACGAAAACTTTAATACAACTGATTCAAAGGCGAGTACTAAATTAATTTTAATATTTTATCTTGAGATTTTGCCTTATATTAATTTTTTATCCTAATATTATTTCTTGTTTCACATACTTCTAATTTATAACATTTTAAGTAAAAGTTTCCCCCCATAATAGAGGTGTCCCCAAAAAATTAAATAAATTCTTTTTTTTTTACATTTATAGCACTAAATTGACCCTACCAAACGCGTCACATTGTGAATAATTTTGTTTCGATAAGATTCAAATAGAAAATGGAAAATATAAGAATTTAACATTTGCAAAGGATTTTGTTTAGAGCAATTTGTAAAAAAAGGTGATAAAAATCGTCGATTTTTGGCTCCAACCGAGAAGTAAAATATGTACATTTTTTAGCCGTACACCCAAGGATTCCGATTCTTTCTCTCAGTTACTTTTTTAAAACTTCCAAAAATTCAAGTTATTTTATGTTTACATCAAATTTAGTTGTAAGCGAACGTAAGGTTTAGTCGTATCGTTAATCGCGCATGGACTATGAGCATTAATGTAGAAATGTGATCATTTCTCAGTTTGTGAAAATTTCACAGAGAAAGAATCGAAAATCTTAGGTGTACATACTCCTTTTCCCTACAAGTAGCTACATATCACACCTCTATAAGATATACGACATATATGTAAGGATTTCAAAAAGTTCTTTTTTTAATATGAAAAGTAAATATTTCTAATATTTTTTTTTTTGTAGAAGATAATACAAAGTTTTTACTGAGTTCGTTTACCTTAAACATAGTACATAATAGTTAATAAATTAAGTTTCTGTTAGGTGCGGCAAATATACCGGAGTTACCTATATATTTTTTTATTACCTTATACCTTATACCTTCTCTATTACGGAATTCTCGATTATCAGTAAAAATGTAAAGATTAACTTAGCTTTCTTCTGCGGCAATAAATTAAATAGGTTCATTAAAGTTCATAAAGACATTCTCCCTAAATATTCGAGTAAAAATATAGTTTATAAAATTATGTACAAAGATTGCGATGCTTCGTATGTGGAACAAACAGAAAACTATCCACGAGAGTTTCAGAGCATCGCAATCACATTAATTAAAATACCAGCAGTTAATCGCTAATTACGAACTGCTGAATTAATTATAATCACGCTGAATTAATTATAATCACAATTTTGATTGGAAGAATGCACAAATTTTGGATATAGAAAAATTCTTACAAAAAAGACTGATTTTTGAAATATCTCATATATTATATATACGTAAAAAACTCTTAATATACGTTCTAATACTGAAGGACGGCATCATATTTATGCATCCATGCTAAATAATTTTTAATCTATCTATCTAATTGTCATAATGCGAATTTTATGTTGTTTTGACGTTCTTATGTATTTTGTTTTTAATTATCACAACGCAAACTTTATATTGTTCTCATGTTCTTATTTTATTTAATGCAAAAAATATAATAATATTAACTTAATAATATTAAGCATCAGTTACTAAATATCTAAATATGAGTTACTGGAAACTTTACTGTTATTGCTAAAATTTGGCTATTGAAGATAAAATACATTTGCTGCCGAATATGCAATTTACAATTAGTTAGAATTAAAAGCGTACTTAATACGAGTAACTAAGTAAGTAACAGCTATTCCTCATTATCTTAACCGCGTAATCAAGCATTGGTTTTGGATCTTGGTAAATTTCCCTGTTTTAGTTTTCCGACTCCATATAAGGGGTCACAGTACCATGCATATCAATTTTAGCTTTAGAGCCTCTTTGGGGGCAGAGGCTCACTATGTTTCTGCATTTGATAGTAGTTGCATTCTTATTCTTTAGAGTTTGTTAACACTCGAAGGAACTTACAGTTTAATGTCGAACCCGAACAGCGAACGCGAAAAATTGCGTATGCGGAGCGCAGGTGGGATCGACAGATCTCGAGTCAATCGGACTGAGCGGCAAGTCACTCGGCACCCCAACCAAACATTTCATTCGCTATTGTTTCTAGGACGCTGCCGGTTGCCTGTACATAATATCATTTTGACAACATTGTGTGGCATGCTCATTGCATCTACTGCAGTCTACTTTCGATTTCGATTTATCCTCTAATACGATTAATTATAATATAACAATATAATTGTAATACGAAATTACAATCAACTGGTACATTACATGTAACTATGGTTAACTGGGTCTGTATCAAAAGTTTATTTCCTTGTACGTATTATGGATCCTTTAATATAAGCTAACACAATATATATGTATAATATAATAAGCCTTTTTTATGTATGTCTTCTTATATTTTTATTACAATACATAACATAAATTGATAATGACGTTTGTTATAATTTTTTTTATCCAGATCTGATGTTTGATTTAATGAAGTGAATGAATGGAGATTGGGTTGGACTGCTTATACGTGTACAAAATCCCTGTTGTCTTTGTCTCTTTAAATAAGCACGCTTCATCTTGCAATATAGATCTAGTAATTATTGGTGTTTAGAAATATAGCATTGAAATGTATAATATATACGTGAATTATAGACTTTCAATACTTCAGAGAAAAAAAAAAAGTTAAATTAATAGCGTCTGATTGAAAATAATTTTGTTAATTTACAGTATTAATGCAACAAATATGCCATCATTCTTTTGTTTAGAAAAAAATACTATTTATTTCATTAATACTGTTATTGAATGAACTTTTGGATAGATTGTTGTTGGCAAATGCTGTTAATACAATTTCTTTTTCTTTGCATCAATATATTTTTAAACGTAGTAACTAATATAAAAGTACTCCTATATCAAATTTAATAGCTGGAATGGTTAAAATTACTTACAATTAGTATTAGCGGCGAAGCATTTATAATGTTAGCTAAGATTCTTAATCTTGCTGCAAATGTTATTAATTTCTGTTGCAAAAAGAAATTAGCTTATATTTAACTAAACATCATTTTACTTTAGCAGCGAATATGTTTTGCTGCAGCATCTAAATTTTAGCAGATAATAAATTGAGCTTTGGCAGCAATGACATTAGCTGTCTCTATTATAAGGACACATTTTACCACAGCTATATTTTAGCTAATCTTTTCTCTATGTGTAACAAGAATATTTATTGTGTAATTTTTTGTTTATTTTAATATTGTTTTAAACTAGTGCGATATGTCCTAACGTACGGATGTCATATGGACACTGCTGACTTTATGTCTGATTTCTTGTGACTATTTTTCATGCAAATTCTGTGAATAATAATTATGTATCAAAACTTCTTGCTACTCCCTATCTATTAAGCTGAATCATTCCATCTTTTAATGTTTTACTTTTTTAATAATTAATTTTCTTATATCACCAGATTTTACATCACTTCATATTTGGCAATTTGTGAGTGATATAATCCTTTTGAATATATGAGTATTTTGTTATATATCTATATTGCTGAAGGAGAGTCTAAAGTGAGTTGAAACATTCAAAATAAAGAAGACATCATTTATTGACAGAATATTCGTAATTTTCATTATTCTACGATTTTGTGCCTGATCATCTGCTACTCTCATTAGCCTTGATTTATGTTAGTTATGTTTATACTCTGCTATACAGGGTGTTTCGTATCTTTTCATTAATATTTCAGAGAGTGAAAGAAGATAAAATTTTAAACTGAAAGTTTCTTCACAAGTTTTGGCTTAGATCATTATTTACCGAGTGTCGACGATTAAAGTTGATCAATCAGAGAGTACACAGCCGGAGTATGCAGGAACGTAGCATATCATGGGACTCCTCGCGCTTGTTATGCATTCTTCCAATTAAAAATTTATTTTAATTTTTCATATTAATTGATAAATAAATCAATAAATCAATAAAAAGGTGGATAAATAAATAAATAAATAAATAAATAAATAAATAAAATAAAATCTAATATAAAATAAAATATCTATATCCAATACAAAATAAATATCTATCTAAAATGAAATAAAATAAATTAATAAGGCTTTGATTTCTATGTTATCAACGTCAAACGTCTGTTTTCGCGCTCAGACCAACAGTTCACATGATGTTATTCACGCATTCGATTTATATCGTTAAATCGATGATTAGATGTACAATCGATAATTTTATCATACGATA
>NW_017305667.1:137533-138946 GCF_001594115.1 Trachymyrmex septentrionalis
TTTACTTTACTTATTTATTTTGTTTTATTTTATTTTATTTTAGATAGATTTATTTTATGTTGGATAGATATTTTATTTTATATCTCTCTGATTGATCAACTTTAATCGTTAATAACTCGATAAATAATAACCTGAGTCAAAACTTGTAAATGTAAATGCTAACACTTAAAAAAAAGTAAACATTAACACTTTATCAGCTGGACTCACATGTGCATGAGATCATTGAGCCAGCGGTTATTGACCAACTTCACGTGACCGACTTCTCATATGTGAGTTCACTGGCAAGGAGAAGCTACACTCTACTCTTCACCGATTTTGATCAACGATGCTTGCAACGATGTTATAGAAGCCTATCAAGTGAACATCTGTAAAGTCATTTTCGCTAATGGGCCTTAGAAGTCGAGTAATAACCATTTAAAAATATACCAAAAATGTGGAAACATTTAATATCTCGGAAAGTATGCATTTTTGAGAAAAATGTCTTAAATAAAAGTGGTAGAGTTTAATAAAATGTATTTACTGGTTTTATTAGTTCGACTTTGGGTGGCATTGTCAACCTTGACTTGATCTTAACGACTGACTGATTACAATAGAAGTCATAGCGATCGTAGAGTTTTAAGTCGAAAAAAATTAATCAATCATAATTGAATATGAGAAAAATAATTGACTATGATTGGTCAATTTTCTACGATTTAAGACCCTATGACTTCTATTGTAGACCCTGAATAACTGGCCTTAGTTAGCAATTATCAACTGATATTGATTATTGCGAAAGATATAAATAATATATATATTATAGTTATATATATATATTACTCTGCTATTCAAGCATATTTTGCAAAATCATGTAATTTAATGCTGAGCATAAATTTTTGACTAATTGCTGTGTATTTGTTGAAAACGTAGATAATCATACATATTCAACAACACGATATTTGAAACATTCAGATTCAGAACAAATGGAGAACAATGTTGTTCATTTACTTATCAACAAAATAACTTTTATTCGTGGAAAACTGTTGATTTATCATTCATCGTTGACAGCAAATACACGACAAGTTGACAGCAACACATGTTGAACCGTGATGTTATACCACAAGCAAATGACTTATATATTTTGTTCTAAATTTGCTAAAAACTAATAAGCTTTATTTTTGGCAACATGGTAACAACAATAGCCAGGTGGCTAGGGTATACTTATATTAGTAAATAGTATATATGTTATACGAGGTCTGTTCAAAAAGTATCGCGAATTTTGAATTTCCGCGGGTTACGTATATTCGATTTTCGATTTTTTTGTGGCGTTATGTTGGTACTCATGTCTCTCACTTATGCCGACAAGTTCGGCCATTTTGAATGTTCAATTAATTTTTGACATCTGCTTTGCTTGCACGTGTTTTGGGTCGTCTTCGA
>NW_017305667.1:139486-143685 GCF_001594115.1 Trachymyrmex septentrionalis
TCACAAAAAATAATTTTTTGAAGTGCTTCGAGGATTGGAAAAAACGTTGGCACAAGTGTATAATATCTGATGGGGATTACTTTGAAGGGGACAAAATAGATATTCATGAATAAATAAATAATTTTTGAAAAAACACAAAATTCGCGATACTTTTTGAACAGACCTCGTATATCAAAAGCAGTATCTATAAACTTAAAGAAAATATTCTCAAAAATGTGTGAAAGTGACGATGTAGTGTACGCTCATAACCTTTCGAACGTTAGCGATGCGGTATCAGACAACAATGATGAAAAATCAATGCCTTCAATTTGTAATAAAACTTATAAAAAGTGCCGACGGCAGCTAGTAGGTTTCGTCATTATATGCCGGCGGCAAAAGCAAACATTTTTCTGAAAAGTGCGCTCAAAGTGTTAAGAAGAGCTCACTCACCTCAAATTTTGATAAAAATATACTAATATTTTTGTGTAAAAATAAAGATTTGACAAGAAAAAAATATCACTCTGTTCTGCAAACCAAGATATTAATCCTTAAAGTCGACGACTATCTGGTTAAGAAATCTGTCATAACAGTGATTCACTATGCTTTAAAAATATAAATTCTCTGCTAAACTAGTGAATTTGTATTTTTAAAGCAGTGAATTTGTATTTTTAAAGCAGTGAACTGCTGTAGCAGATTTTCTAACCCGGATAGTCGACTTTAACCCTTAGAACACACTTTAGTTTTGGGCACCCTTATTACACAAGTTCGATCATTCGTGTTCTGGATTATTTATCTGGTAATTTTTATCTTTTTTACAAGTATATAAAAATGATTAAATGATTGTGACATATATTTTAACATCTTTAGGAAGTATTTGTACAATTGTATATTCATAATAAATTGTATATATATTGTTATAACTAAATATAGTTAACAAAATAAGAGAAATTCACTGTTTTATACAAAAATGTAAAACTTTGAAATCAACATTTTTAAAGGAAAAATATAGTTTATGAATTCAATATCTTAAAATTGACATTCTACTAAACTAGAAAAAAAATATAGTTTAAGTATCAACTGTCGAAAAAATTTAGTTATTGAGTAACCTGAAGATAATGTTTTTTTAATATGTGCATGAATAGCTATAAACTGCAGATGTGTTGCATTTACATTTTAAACAATGCATTTTATTATTGCTATTGTGTTACAAAGACTTATAATTTACTAGGAAAATATTCTTTATAATATTACAACATATTATAAAATAATATCAGTTCTTTTCGCTTGTATAACTTACAATAAATTAATAAATAGTAAACCCAGAACAAAAAATTCAACGAGCTATAGTTACGTGTAACAAATAATATTTATTGCTCTCAAATAATAATTTTCCGATGATAAGTTTCAATTGTGCGAGGGCAAGTCAATACGTTTTTAGAAAAACATAGTAAAACACATTTTCTTTGATCGATTCATTTTTATTTCTCAACATAGTCTCCTTTCAGCTCAATATACTTGATCCAACGATTCTTCAACTTTTTCAAGCCGTCCGAATAATATGATTTGTCCAACCCTTCAAAGTAATCTCTGTTTCGGCAATGAGCTGTTCTCTGGTGGTGAATCTCTTTCCTCCGAACCATTTCTTCAAGTTTGGAAACAGGAAATAGTCGCAGAGGGCGAATATGCTGGATAGGGAAGCAATTCGTAGCAGAATTCGTTGAATTTGGCCATCGGTACCGGGCACCGTGAACGTGCCAGGCACACGTGTGAACCCGTGCATTGTCTTGATGGAAGAGCACTTTCTTCTTCGTCAAATGGGAATGTTTTTTCTTTAAAATGTTATGAAATGGTCCAATAAGGCTGCGTAGCGCGATCAATCGCCATTGATCGTTTGCTTCGACGGAAGGTAATCGATATGAATTATACCGTGTGCATCCCAAAAAACAGTGGCTATCACCTTTCCGGCCGACTTCACGGTCTTCGCCTTCTTTGGAGCTGATTCACCCGGTGAAGTCCATTGTTTGATTGTTCTTTTGTCTCGGGTGTGAAGTAATGGATCCATGTTTCGACCACATTAATGAATCGACGCAGAAATTCATCTGAATTACGTTGAAACATCTCTAAACATTGTTTTGAAATCGTCACACGGTCGCTCTTATGGTTCACAGTGAGTAAACGCGGCATTCATCTTGCCGATAGCTTTTTCATACCCAATTGTTGGGTATGAAAAATTGAAATCACTGTGCCATGTGATATGTCTGTGGCCTCAACAAGCTCGAGCATTTTCATTTGTCGATCAGTCAAAACAATATCGTAGACTTTATCGATGATTTCTGGCGTAGCAGCCTCAATTGGACGTCCCGAACGAGGTGCATCACATGTGGATGTACAACCATGTTTAAATTTATTCACTCAATTGTATACAGTCGTAAACGCTGGTGCAGATGTGCTATAAACATTATTCAACTCGGCCTTGATGTTTTTCGGCGTTCATATGTAGATGTTTGATCACTGCACGGAACTCGTTTTTTTCCATTTTCCAAAAAATACGAAGGTTGTTCGCTTTAATCGTCTACAGAAATGAAACCATGGGATGAATTTCGCTCAAAATTTGACAGTAATTAGCTGAAAGATGCTACTTGTCAAAAAGTAATGTGACATGACACTGTGGGTGCTCTCTGACAGATTTTCTAAGGACTTATTGACTTGCCCTCATGTTTCGACTATACTTAATCATCTGAATTACTCCATATTAAACTTACATTAACATATTATAAGAATTATCTCACATTCGAATTACAATAGATAATATAACAAATTTATAAAAATCACTTTCGTGTTATAAAAGACGATATAATGAAACTATATTATATTTAGTTGTTGAATAATAGACAATGTAATGATGAGTCATGGTGTCAAAATCAATTTATTGGTTAATATCGAGAAAAGGCAGTCAGTATAAGTAAAAGAAGAAATTCCAGTTGTATTAGCTTGATATCAAAAAATTGTATAAAATGATTATAGAGGAAGCCCGGACAGCGCAGACGTATTAAGGTTGAGAAGAAAAAATGACGAATTAATGATGATGAATGAAAATTGAAATCAGAAACCATTTTTATTTTCATAAATCTCTTAAAGGACTTAACTTTGAAGTAAAATTAAAAAAATATTAAAAAACTTAAACATTAATGTCGTTTTAAAATACATAAATAAAAAAAGAGAAACTATCCGCTTTGCCCGACCCTCCTGGGCAAAGCTAATGAATCACTCGAGCAATGCAAATGAAATAATAAATTTAAGAAATTAGAATCAGTCTTAGCAATCGTCACAAAAGGAGTTACCAAATCTTCTATATGTAATGCAGCCTTCATGAGTCCATTTGGTGCAATGACTGCACTGGATCAGTTATAAACAAATTATCATACTACATTATGACAAAAAATAAACAAAAATGAGATATAAACAAACACGTGCCTTTCGTATACTTGAAAGATTGTCTATCTCTCCCAGTATTTTCAGTATTCCCAGTATTCCCAGTATTTTCATTATGTGTGTATTATAATTATATACCGAGTAAAGAAGATGGATCATCCGCTTTGTCTCTGCCTACTTTGCCCAAAGGATCTACCTGGCGCAAATTAGAATAAGTTGAAGCATGAAGTGAAAAATTTTAACCTCGAATATACGTTTAAAAATATTTTTTATTTAAGAATTTTTATATACAATTATTTACATTAGTTAAGAAATAATTACAGATAATAATTAAGCTACGTGTCTAAGATAAAATCGCAAGAAAATACTCAATTTTCTATATGTCTCTATTAAATACAAACAAATGCAATCATAAGTCATTTCATACTTTCATAGCGTCGTTGGTCGGTCATTCCTTCAACTGTTAGAGATTCATATAGATAAGCGCAATCTCAGATAGATAAGCGAAAATAAAAGTTATTCGCTTTACCCAGGGCGTCCATTTTGCCCGGGCTTCCCCTATATCCTTAATAATATTGGCAGATAAATTATGTTACGTCCAAGCTCCGCGCGCATGCGGAGCTGAGGGGATGAACGTAACGAGGAACCGAATTGTTAAACCGATTTGGTCGTGTCCGGGCTCCGGACCGCAAGGGAGCCGTGGGGGAGGACCGACGCAAATCGGGAGGCGCTTCGCTTCGTCCTGAGGCTCCTAACGAGCCGGGGGTCGAACGGAGGACGAAGCGGAA
>NW_017305667.1:145344-168238 GCF_001594115.1 Trachymyrmex septentrionalis
GTCGCGTGCCGTTTCTTAAATTTTATAATTACGAATTCGCGAGAATCGTTTCGCGACTTGATCGTTAATCTTGGCGTTAATCAGTCTTACGCTTTCCATACATATTGATTTTTATCTCGGAGCGACATTCATGAGGAGATAACGGATTCTTAGTTTTTAAGATGAAAAATAAAAAAGGAAAGAATATAAAATTTTAGAGCTTCGAGGAATTCGAGATCTTTATGAAAGAAAAGAGTCGCGTGAGTCCGCCGGACGTAACAATTAAAAATGGAATAAAATATCTTCAGAAATTGATACTATAAAGAGATTACAGATTGTAACTTAAATCTATTTTTAACAATTAAAATTATATAGGTAAAACAATGAAAAATTATAAATTTATGTATATATATATATATATATAATTTTTGAAAAAAAGCATAAACGAAATATAAATAACAAATGCTTTCAGTTTTATATAACCAAATTAACAAATTAAATGGAGTTGTCCAATTATTAAGGAATAGAGAATAAATATTATGCTTACATTAGTCATGAAAGTAAATACAAATTACATATATTGAAAAGTTTGTAGCAGTCTATTACAAATGCAAATGGAATAGGATTCAGATTTTGGTTACTATAATATTCACTGATGCAAGATGCACTGATACCAATCTTATGACACAGTGGGTGATTAGACAAATAAGAGATATCTACTCGAATACGTCCTTTTTTGGAACTAATCTACAGTTATCATACAATTTTCTATTATAAACGACAAATCCAAAAAACTTAACTTTAACTACTTATACTACGTTCTCTTCACATTTAATAATAAATTGTAACCGATTATGTATGCTATTAAAGGTCTCATGGATAGACGAAATCTAATCGGAGGGGACCGCCATAATTATGTCATCTATATACATATCAAAAGTAAAAATGGCAAATTAACATTGAGCATATTCAAAACTTTTTCTTCAGTATCCTGTAGAACAATAACGGCTACAATAGGAGAGAGAGAGAGGAGATTGATGTATCAAATGTCTGTTTATAAATCACATTATTGAATTTAAAATACGTTGAAGATAAAACAAATTCAATTGCACATATAAATTCTGTCTTAAGAATCGAAATTTTTTGTTCTATGTATTGCTATCTTCTATTAATACTCTCAATGATCAGATCTTAAGGAATATTGGCAAATAATGATATAACATCCAAAGAAATTAATAAATCCGAATCATTGATTTTTTTACCTGACATTTTTTTGCTTGTACAGATTGAAATTGTTAAATATAATATGGTTGCGTTATACATCTTTAGTAATGCAATGATGAGATAATCCTTATACAATAAATTGGTTATATTATCTATTATAGCTCGAATTGAAATGCAAATTTCTAAGTTCTTGAATAAAACTTAGGATGTGATAACAGAACTGCTCGATCCACTAGACTGTACGGTACCAATCCTATGACACAATAGGTGATTAAATAAATAAGAAAGATATCTATATGAATACATCCTTTTTTGAAAAACCAATCTACAGTTATCACACAATGATGAATCCTCATAATATGTTAATGCAAGTTTGATATATGGGGTAATTATGTATTTCTGCTGATGAGGATTAAGTATGATCGAAACGTACCGTTGAAAAGTATTGTCGGAAAATTATAATTTGGGAATAATAAATATTATTTGTTACACTTAACTACAGTTCGTTGAATTTGTTGAGTTTACTACAGGGTGCGACACGGGAACCTATAGTATTTCAAATCGCTACTGCAACTACAAAAAAAAAGTAAGGGGAGGGGGAGCGCGAGCGCGTGATAGTCTGATCTGCCACATTTCGTTTTCCAGTATTCGTTCGTCGCGATGAGTGAGTGGAAGACAGAACACCGTGCATTCGCGGTCGAGATGTTTTTTAAAAGTCAGGAATCCTATATAACTACCATACACGCATTTCGAAAACGTTTTTCAATTCAGCCGCATAAACCAGTACCAACCGAAGTAACAGTGCGTTCGTGGGTTAAAAATTTTCGCCAGAAAGGTGTCGTGAATAAAATAAAGCCACCAGGTCCCAAAAAAAACGTTCGAACTCCTGAAAACATCGAGCGCGTACGCATCGCTTTGAAAAAAAGCCCGCAAAGATCTCTTCGAAAGCATGCGGCTAGCTTGAATTTAAATGAACGTACGATACGACGCATCCTACACGAAGACCTACACTTCCATCCCTACAAGATGTTAGTGACTCAACAACTGTTGGCCATCGATTACGGCACCAGATTAGAATTTTGTGAACGCATGCTCGAAGAAATCAACGGTGGTGAGTTTCCTTTTTATGGGGGTACCTGAAGTCCAAAGTATACGCAAACAAGCCAAGGGACCTGGCACAACTCCGAGCCAACATTGTGGAAGAATCAGCGAAAATTACCACCGTTATGACAAAAAAAGTTATCGAAAATTTCAAAAACAGAATCGAGAATTGTGTAAAAAATAAGGGTGGGCATTTATGCGATGTAATTTTTAAGACAAAGTGATACGCTTATAATCTTTTATGCCGAATACAAATTTGTGAAATAACGAATAAATTCATTAAAAAAAAATTTCTGTACGATAATTTGTTGAAGAGTTATAGCGATTTTAAATACTATAGGTTCCCGTGTCGCACCCTGTATTAATTAATTTGTTGTTTTTTATAATATTACAGACAACATAATATGTAATATTACTGACAACATTTAGTACCAATAAGGGTACCAAAAATGATGTTTATTAAGGGCTAGTAGTGTTTTAGGATTAAATTCTTTTTTTAATCATTCGCGAAATTTTCCCGCAATACAAAAATTAGTTGAAAATGAAGAAAAAAATAAAAAATTTTTTAAGAATAAAGAAGAGCCCAGTATTTGACCAGGTGCTCTTAGTATTAAAAAAAAAGAAATGGGCAAGATAAGAATATCCCAAATGTGTGTATTAAGTATTAAGGATTAATATCTCGATATGCGGAGCAAAGCGACACTTTTTTTTGTCAAATCTTTATTTGTACGCGAAAATGCATCAATTCAGTGCATTTTTTAATCAAAATTTGAGGCGAGTAGGCTCTTCTTAACATTTATCATTGTCACTAATCGCATTATAACCTATCAATCAAGTGGAATCAGAATGGCGGATGAAAATACCTATATATTGTATATCTAGTGCCTTAGTGGAAAGTCGAACGCTCCTAAGTAGGAAAGGTATACGGCAGTTTTTAATATTATATATGGTAGAAATAAGATTTTATTTTTTAAACTTTATTTGTAAATAACTTTTAAACAAACAGTGACCGCCACCTTTTGACGCTCAGGGTCATGATCTTGGCAACATATATCGCGGTCAAAGTTATCGGCGCGTATTCGTCAATCTGAATAATTACCTATTTTTGCTATATTTACAAGATGATATTTTTATTTTTTGTTAATAATGAATCAATATATAAAATTTGAACGTTTACCTACTTTTATTGTTTTATTGACAATTAGTGATTTATTATATATTCTTTTTCTACAAACTGCTGATTTTTTATTTCGAAATTCAAAATAACTTTAAAACCCGATGTGTTAGAACAATTGATTTATGACATTGTTTTTTGTGATTTAAAATCTACATATAAGGAATACTCTCTTACTATGATTAGAGTTACTTGTCATACATTTTTTTTTATGATTTTGTGCTATTTATTAATCAAATTACCATCTCATTGAACATTTCTTTTAAGAACAAAATTCGCATTAAAGAGATAACTTCTTGTTTACAATAGGTCTTTGACGGAGGGATTTATAATTGGCAATTTTAGCAGAGAAATCGGATGTGCTCATCGTTGGTTGGAAGTCAGGTCGATATGTTGGATATTTATGAAATTCTGAGATTCTTCACGCATTGTCAGACTTGAGTTTATCATAAATTTGCGATTCAACGGTATGAAAATAATCGTCCGCTGCAACCCTGGTGAAAGTTTTTTTTTTAATTTATAAAATGTTGACAACTGTTTGACGATTTTTTAAGAGTTTATATGTTTTCAAATTTTATAAAAACGCTTACAGAACACCATTGGGTTTGAAACACTTTCAGAACATTTATGAGATACAGTATATAATATATCGTTTCATGAAAGTTCTGTAATGCTAAAATAACGCCTTACAAAGATGTAGCAACGCTAATGCATCTTCGTGCAAAGAGTTCTGTCAGACTTTTCAAACATTTAGCAAACTCTTTTCTCAATATCGTGAGATAAGCATTTTTCTTCCATTTAACAAACGTTGTTTCAATGTGGCGAATTATTAAGTCTTAGTAAACGTTTTGTAAGGTGTTTACGCAAACGGCTTAAAGACGCCCAAAATAGATGGGGAATTCGTTGAATTTGGCCATCAATGCCGGGCATGTGTGAACCCATGGATTGTTTTGATGGAAGAGCATTTTCTTCTTTGCCAGGCGAAACGTTGCAGCGTTACAGTTTTCGCTTTATTAACACTCTACTAATTGTTTCTGAATTCTCAATGAATTCCTGCAAATGCTCATGTAAACGTTAAACAAACATTCATGAAATTTCTCATTTTCGTCATAAAAATGGCAACCGTCCCACGATTGGTTCTCTAATTTTCTTACCCGAAGAATTGTTATCGATTGGAAATGAAGGGACCCGACAGAAAGGGGAGATTGCATTCAATAACGGTATGCACGAATGACTCGTGGAAATTAATTTGACGATTCGATGCGATGCGGAGGCGTGCAAATGAGTGGATACATTTAAATTGCAACACGAGATACATACGAAGAGAATGGCAATTATATAATCGCATTTAATATCGATTTTACTCGACGCTCGGAGATTCCCAAAAGCGATATTGTTAAATGGTACAGGTTTATATGTGTACCGTTGTGCATCATGTTTTCTTTACTTACATATAAAGTCTTTATATAATCATGAAATACCAAAAGTTATTCAGCATATCCAATACACGTATTTTCAAAGAATGTATTTTGAAAATTGTATAAAGCAATGAGATATAAAAATGAGATATAAAATATGTGTGCTTATCACAAATTGGTCGCCTCTTCATAAAAGTCAAACAAATTTATAGAAATTTAATTAAAAAAAAAAAAAAAATACTCTCTCTTTTCATCTTCAAACTATTTATTGTATAAATAATAATTTATAAAGTGATAATTTTTCTTTGAAATATAATATCTACAATTCTAAAATGGATGATAAATATGGAAGAAGCAACACTGTTAGAAATGTTTCCTTTACATGTAAATGAAACTCGTGGTTACACTGTTAGAAACGTTCTTAAATTTCATTAACTTTTAATGTATACTGTTAAAAATTTCATGAAATTTGATATACTTTTAAGTTACACAATTTAAATTTAATTATGGTATTATAATACATTAAATTTAATGTATTTATAACTGAAAAGTATATTTGTGTACATGTACATGAAATTTAATGTATTTTTCATCTCTGGCGTATAACGAGCTACATGGAAGACACAATAATTCTAAACTGACAGTTCGGTTTATAAATTTTTGGCAGTGTAGCTTCCAGAGTGACCCGTCATTGCAAGATAAGAATCTGTATTGGGAATCAGTGATATATTTACATTCTTTCCATCCTGGAAGCAAATTTTTTAGAGATGTTGTGATTTTTTTAGGAGATTCTAAATTCTACATAAAAAATTTAATACTTATAATAAATATTTTACTATAATAATGATTATCCACTTAAACTTATCTTTGATACAATTAATAAGAAATTAAAAAACATCAGAGTTGAAAGTGCAGCATCGATTGATCCATTTAATAAGAACGATGATCCATCGGTTTTATCACAGTGCCTTTTATTCCATTTTTAACAGAAAAATGTTATCAATATAATAGGAATGATATTAAAGTTTTACACATTTTATAGTTCGAATACATTTCAGAAATACATCAAAATATTTACATAAAGACCCTTGTCCTCGTCTTTCTAAAAATAATGTAGTTTATAAGACTAATTGTAATAATTGT
The DNA here is from genome assembly GCF_001594115.1 of Trachymyrmex septentrionalis. Taxonomy (NCBI): domain Eukaryota; kingdom Metazoa; phylum Arthropoda; class Insecta; order Hymenoptera; family Formicidae; genus Trachymyrmex; species Trachymyrmex septentrionalis. The sequence continues at coordinate 151,384 of NW_017305667.1, forward strand.
GATGCTTCGTATGTAGACTGGTAGACAGCTAAAAACGCAAATTGCAGAGCATCGAAATCATATACGCTGGAACACACTCCCGTTCAATTATAACCTAGTATAGATTAGATCTCGAACATGATTTTGATTGGAATAATATTGAAATTCTTGACAAGGAACCATGTTATAGCAAGCGATTAATTTCGGAGATGCTTTATATTAAAAAACAAAAGAATAGTCTTAATCTTTAAACTGATACTAGGGGCTTATATAAGGCATACTTTCCGATTGTAAACAAGATTTATCTTATCAAGATCACACCCGAGTAAAAATTGTATGCGCAATTATATATGATCCTATATGATACTTGTCTCTATATAATTATATATGACTACATATTACTATACATGGCCATATATGTCCGCATATGATTACATATGCCGCTATACGACTATATATAATTGTATATGATTATACTCGTATACGACCACATATCATTATATATAAAATCAGATATGATCGCATATCTTATCTTATACTATATGTTCATAAATTCAATCAGCAGTCAATGTTTTTGAAAATGTTTTTAAAAATATTAAAAAAATTTTTTTTCTTACTTATTTTTTATCAATAGTGCTTAAATATTAGACAACTAATTTTATTAATTAATCCTAATTTTTAATATTTTAATCTTTTCACTTATCGGGATTACTTTCGAACCTGAGGAGGGTTATGAGTCTCACATCTTATCCGTCACGTCATTTATAACTCAGATGCACACACTTCTTATTGTCCATATATATGGTACACTTAACGTAATTATATTGTGTTAACTTTTCTTCCGTGATTATTTTATTATTCCGACTCGTTTTTTTATTAATTTAAGCTTCTGAAAAAAATATTTTTTATATATATTTAAAAAAAATTGTCTGCAAATTGACATATTATTAGATATGTTCATATATGAAATTATACGTGATTATACATTAAATTATATGTGACATGTATCGAATCATATATGTTCATATATGAAATTATATGTGAACATATATAATTACAATGCCGTCATGTGATCACATATGAAATTATATATGATCATATCTGAAATTATACTTTATGTAATCATATGTATATGAAATCAAATATGATCTCATATCTTATCATATACGTTCATATATAAAATTATATGTAAATATATATAATTACAATGCCTTCATGTGATCATATATGAAATTACATATGATCATACATGAAATCATATGTGAACATGTCAAATCATATATAATTATTTAGATACAATTATATATAAGTTGTATATAATTATAGGTGTTTATGTATGATTATATATAAAAAAATTTTACACTCGAGCTAGTACTCACTAGTTTGATTATTTCTTTTTAGTCAGTGTTTGTCGTAAACAGTTAAATTTTTAATTTTATTCCTAGACTGATTTTCATTCATATCTTCATACATAATTTAAACGGTTATTTATTGAAGAATTCAATTTTACTCAATTTATGACTCTGTGGATTTTACTTTCTGATTACGGCTATATATTATTTATTATCACACTGATTAATAGATTGTTGATGATAATATCATGGAATTATTATATATTAATATATTTTACACATTGGTTCTACCGAGGTGACGTATTTGCTTGCTTTTTATTTGATAATAATGAATGAAATTCATAATTTTATTAGAACATGAAATTCTTTTCAATTGGCCCTGAAATTCATAATTTTATTAGAACAACATGAAATTCTTTTCAATTGGCCCTCCAACCTTTTGGCAAGCAATGTCAATTTCTCTGTGCAACTTTCAACTGTTCTCACGATATGCATTTATGATGTATTTCTTTTCTATTAACCCTGTTCGATTATGGAAATATCTTTATGTTTATCAAATATCTGAAGAAGATCTAATTTAAAGGCTCAAACATGTTATATCATAACTTAATTATAATTAATTAGAATATTGTATATTATTGTGTAAGATTTCGATTTTTTAACATATAATATTATATAATTTTGTAATTGACTGTTATATACCGTTTTATTGTATTTATTTTTTATCAGAAAATTATTTTTAGGAATTGATATTGAACATGTGACCACAACGCATTTTAAAACACGAAGATGTATTTATATTTATGAAGAGAATATATAAATATATTTATTATATAATTTGAAATACAATATATATGATGTTATGGATATGTATAAACTTATAATAAAATATATAAAATATGTGAAAACTTCAAATGTACAAATGTAATGTTAAAGTGCTAATATTCAATGCTAATATTAATGTTTGTATGCAGAAGCAATGATTTTAATGCATATTTAAGGAAGACGCTTATTGGTGACACTAGACACTGTATCAGACTTGTTAGATTGGGCTATTTTTCGCAATTTGGGCTACTCGAGAAGTATTTGATTTTTTTGTTCGACATGAGTAAAAATTACAACAAACAATATTTGAACAAAAAAAGGAAATGGAGAAATAATAAAACCAATTTTATGTCAAAAATTTATTAAAATGTTATTAAGTATTATTAAAATGTTATTAAGGGGATGCTAAAATTGTCTGTATTACTGACGAAATTATAATTTTTTGTGTAACAATTACTTTTTTCTCTTTTACAGATTTGAAAATCTTTTTCCAGGATTGAAGTATATACATTTATACGTTAATATTTGTCTGGAGTTTATGCCGAGAACGACAAAAAATTTTGAAATTAAAATCTTAAGACAAATGTTTTGTCGTTCACACTTGTATTAAAATCAACTCATTACGAGCGTTGATCTACACGCATTCGTAATTTTCGCAGAATCCCAACAGTATGTAGAGCGGTACACAAAAATTAAAGTATCCGGCCGCAGTAATCTGCACTTCCCAGCCGGCATTCCGCATAATCACGCTTCTGTCGGATGACACAGTTATATAGTTTTTGAGCGTGCTAGTTATGCCCACGTTTCTGTTACGGTCAATCTCCACACCATTGAGACGTTGAGTTCATATTGAATCTCATCGAATATGAACGCGACGCAATTATTTTCCAATGCCACGTTAGCGCCCTCGACCACTCTCTTCTTCGTCAGTTTTTTTTCGACGTATAAAAAGCTTTTATGTAGCAGTGTGTACAGATTCTGTTACCGTATGGGTATTCTTATCTCGTTGTTGTACGTTGTGTTGGCGAACGGGTTGTACGTGTGAGCCTCAATTTTGACGATACGATCGTCAAAGATCGACTCATCTTTAGGATATCAATTATCTTAAAAGTTGCGCATCCCAAGTCTCGAATCCCAAAGACTTAAAAAATTTAACGTTCGACGCACTGAGCTTCTTCTTCCTGATGCAACTGGATGAGAGAGTGTTATCGAGCTATGAGGTCACCGGCCTTGTAAAGAATGCGTTATCTCTCTGGGTGAAGTCAATCAGAACGTGACACGCTGGCGCGTACAGCAACGACAAAAACGCGCATACGATACATGAATTTTTGCCGAACATGCCGTCAAGATATAAGATATCGGAGAGGCCAGTGCAGATCATTTACCTGCCGATTATCGCACGGAGCATTACGGATCTAATGATACGCATAGTCGATCAGAACGGACGATTGCTCGATTTTACGAAAACGTCCGCATCGCGACGCGCCCGATGCCGGTGATGCGGTGCACAGCGACAACAGCAACACCAATAATAATAATGGTAGTGATGACGATGATGGAGAATACCTGATAACGCTCCGCGCAAACTACAACACGATGAAATGCGAAATTAGATGTGCCTACAGAATAAATTTTGGCAAGCCCAACAGCATTAGATCGCTGCTGGGATTCTCATCGAAGCATACGAGGTCTGTTCAAAAAGTATCGCGAATTTTGTGTTTTTTCAAAAATTATTTATTTATTCATGAATATCTATTTTGTCCCCTTCAAAGTAATCCCCATCAGATATTATACACTTGTGCCAACGTTTTTTCTAATCCTCGAAGCACTTCAAAAAATTATTTTTTGTGATCTTGTTCAGCTCCTCCTTCGATGCCGTCTTTATCTCCTCAATCGTAGCGTAGCGTCGTCCTTTCATGGGCCTCTTCAGTTTCGGGAACAAGAAAAAGTCACAGGGGGCCAGATCTGGGGAATACGGTGGCTGCGGCATCATTAGTGTGTTGTTTTTGGTCAAAAATTCGCGCACAAGCAACGATGTGTGAGCAGGGGCGTTATCATGGTGCAAAAGCCAATTTTTGTTCTTCCACAAATCCGGGCGTTTCTGGCGGATTGCTTCGCGCAAATTGCGCATAACTTGCAGGTAATATTCCTTATTGACCGTTACGATTGGCCAATACTATTTTCTTCACTTCATCAATGTTTTCGTCTGTTGTTGACGTGCTCGGGCGTCCGGCACGCTCTTCGTCGTTCACATCTTCTCGGCCCTCTGAGAACATTTTGTACCACCGATAAACGTTGCTTCGGTCCAAGGTAGCTTCACCATATGCCACAGTCAACATTCGGAATGCGTCCGCGCACTTAATTTTGTTTTTCACACAAAATTTGATACAGATTCTTTGATCCATTTTTTGGAATAGGCAAAAATCGAAGACGAGCCAAAACACGTGCAAGCAAAGCAGCTGTCAAAAATTAATTGAACATTCAAAATGGCCGAACTTGTCGGCATAAGTGAGAGACATGAGTACCAACATAACGCCGAAAAATCGAGTATACGTAACCCGCGGTAATTCAAAATTCGCGATACTTTTAGAACAGACCTCGTATACTGTGACCGTGAAGATGGCACGAATCGGACGTGTCGATCAACATAATGAACGTAAATGTTATCCGCATACCATAGAGTGTAATGTGACCGCTGGCGCGTACAGTAACGACAAAAGCGCGTAAACGATACATAAATTTTTGCCGAGCGTGCCGTCAAGATATAAGATGTCGGAGAGGTCGGCGCAGATAATTTATCTGCCGATCATCGCACGGAGCATTACGGATCTAATGATACGCGTAATTAATCAGAACGGACGATAGCTCGATTTTTTAGGAAAAACTCGTGCTGAACGAAACGAAGCGCACGAGCATCTCACGCTCGCGTTATCATTGTCGCCGTTTCAAAAATTCATTTATGTCTCGCATTTTGTACGAACTGTCGGGAATTGTCATTTTCGCGTCGCCTTTGGCAAAATAAAATTTGTTGTTCGATTCGTTCACGTGTGATAAGTCTCAAAAATCGCTAGACCGAACTCGTAATCGCCATCACTCAAATCTATGGTGGGAAAGTAGTTTGCCGCGAGAACGATGCACTTTCTGCTCAGCGAGATGACGGCAAAAGCGTTCGACTAATACTGAGATTCCACAGCACCTCGTCGAGCTTTTTAAATTCACGCGCGTCGACCGTAAAAACCATAGATACATCTGTTCACAGAAACTTTGATCGTATGTCTGATAGGACGCTGTTAAACTATCGTCATAGCACCGAAAGTAGTATAGCAATGGGGGTTCTGGACCACAGATACAATCGCTTAGCTTAGTCGACCGTGTCACCAGATAACGCTGGCGTCGCGGTCGCGAGAGGAACTTGTTGGGGGGGGGGATAAGATGAGAAAGTGCCAGGCAGTATCGCTGTTTATGTAAACAGCGATACCATTGATACGTGCCACTAGCACTATCACCGCCGCGAGCCTCCTCAAAATGCGTTGCGGGCCGCCGTCACCCCGTCCCAAATGTGACGATTAATGTCAAAATATTTTTACTTATCTCCTTTTTCTCCTCATATTCTTCCTCTTCCTCCATTTACTTTTCTACCTCCTTCTGCACTGCCTCTTTGAGAAACAACTGTTCGCTTTGTAAATGAAGGAGGTCCATCATGAATTCAATGTACTCCTCGGCGCTTACATTATTAAAATTGAAGGGGAAGCCGTTGATATATATGATCTCTTCTTCATTATCATCATCCTTCTCCTCCTCCTTTTTCTGCTTCTCCTCTTCTTCCTCAAAGACGTCCTTATCGAAGAGAACATCCTCTTCGAGAATGCCGAGAACGTTCTCTTCGACGAGAAGGACATCCTCTTCGATGCTGACATCCTCTTCCTCTTCCTCAATCTTTAGCCGTTTGGCTGGAGGCTCGTCGAAATTCTTCATTCTAAATACAATCACGTGACACTTAATCACATTACTCATTCAACATGCAAAAATATTCCGCCACTATTGGCAGAATACTTTTGCAGGTTGAAGTCACTCACGTCGGATACAGTGTGCTTCACGCAAAAGAACTTCGACAAAGACTGATGCTGAGAAGCATCCCTTGCCATAGCGAGATTGCGCGGGATTTATCTATGGCAGTCGGTGTATAAAACAAAATAAATCAAAAAGTGCCGCCGCGAGAAGATCGACGTAATAAGTTTATAGACAGTTGTTTTTGTTGTGCATAGAGCATTCAGCTATCAAATGTTACCGCAAATATTGAAATATTGAGCAGCACCGCCGCCGCCACCGCTATCTCATATACTTACCATCTTTCTTTCGATACGTTATGTCATCCGTTGCGATTCATCCTATACTTACGATTTTTCCTCTTATATGACTTTTATTCTCATACGCAAAATATATACATATACATATATACATATGTACATATATATATTTTTTTATTTCTATTGTACTTATTTGAATATATTCCAATAATGCTTTTAAAGCGAGCGCAGTGATATTATCAGACGCAATGATGCTGCCGACATGTAATATGAAGAATGTAGGAAGGAGAAGAACGAATAGATATTGCGAAGACGGAAGGAATAAATAATTTCAAACACTGAGACATACAGTTTAAATATTCGTTTATTTTTCGTTTATACTATATTCGTTTATACTATATATATATTATTATCCATAGTGTAATAATTCACTTCTAATAATTCGCATTCAATATTTGAATTTTTATCATAAATCTTACGCTGTTTTCCGCATCATATTTGATGCGTCTCGCGATGACATTAATGTAATTTAATACATTACAACAAAAATGCGACGTTTGCAATTTCGCAAGCGTCGACGGCCTTATTAGATTTAGCGTAATCAAATAGTTTTCAAGGACATGCCGCGACAAATCACAACATGTCGAATGTTTTGTGGAGACGTCATGAATGCGATTTGACATAAATGCGATATTGTCACAAATAGTGTACATATCACGTGACCAGATTTTTCTCGAACATTCGACATGGTACGATATGTCACAACATATTCGAGCGATAACATCATCATCAATGTAATGTGATACAAATGTCACATAACGAAAGTAAATGATATAAAATAAGAATTTAGATGCATCACGTCAATAGTCAACGCAAGCGATAACATGGAGCGCGATTTGATAGAGCAAGCCCAGCTGAATACCAAAGAAGAGTACGTCGCATGGCAACAACGATGCGACGAGGTCATAGAATCTCTGTAAGAGCAGAGTCATGCCAAACGCCTGCGATTATCGATCGGCAAGAGACAATCAGTCACATGTATCGCGAAGCTCGAGAGTTTGAAGGATTCGGTTCGTGGACGATTCGTGCATGTGGGTGCCGGATATAGACTTCGATGGCGCGAGATCGAAACAGCGTTCGAAAATCGTATATTGACAGGTGATAATAATCATATCGAGCCGCGACGGTTTTTGAAAGACGCTGGCGATGTAGTGCTCGAGCGAGTGCGAGACACTACTGTAGAAAGACATGACAGTGTAAAAGTGAACACCGCGTTCAACCGCTGTGGAAATTCGGTTTTGCAATCATTGCCTCCGTGCCATATCGTCCGTCCCATTTTGTTAATAATTTTACGTCGACGTGGTTGCGCATTCTCCATAGTTTTTTACGCGAATATCGCGTTGTTCATTAGTTTATACAAATTTTTCTCGAAATCGTTTTTCGCGCGCGTCTGAAATTTGTATTAAGTTCCGCCGCCTGGGACTTTCCCATCTTATCCTCCCCCCCCCCCAACAAGTTCCTCTCGCGACCGCGACGCCAGCGCCGCCTGGTGACAGCTAGACGACTGTATCTGTGGTCCAGAACCCTCATTGCTATACTTACTACCGAAATATTGCACCAGTTCTTTGGGAGGAAGATTACCAAAACTGTCGAAGTACACAACGCGGTTGTTCCTCTTCGCTTACGTTATCCAATAAATACTGGATCTCGTTGCATTGTTCAGATTCGCGATATCGTTTTAGCTTCGGCGCGCGCCGTTCGTTGCTAATGTGTTATATATGAAAACACCTTTAAAGTATGGTATTCTCTTACGACTCGTGAGCTCGTCCAATTGCACGTTAGTAGTTGCGCTTGAGGGCATTTTATCTCTTTAGCGTTTTTTTTTTCTTTGCTGCTACTCTCTATCCGCGTACGAATTGAAATACAGTCCGCGTCCGTATTTGTACAGAGCGAGATACAGTCCTGTTCGATCGCGCGATCGTGACGTTGCAGCTCTTTAAGCTAACATCGCGCGGATTTGCTTTTGTTCGCCACACTGGCCGATCAAGGACCTGAGTGGGCCCAATATTGACAAAAACGGTAATGCGTCGCGTCATTTCGCCGTCGGAAATATCTGCTTTTCCATCGCCTTTTTCCTCGTTGTTTCCTTCTGCTTTGGTTTCATGCCCATATCGATTTTGGTCTTGGCTTTCATCGCTGCCCTGCAGCGTCTGTCTCAAGCGCGAGAGGTAGGGGGAGAAGAGAGAGGAAGCGAGACGTTCGAGCGTTACGCGACTCCGCGTAAATCCGATCATCGCACGATCGTGTATAGCCGATAACCTTCACCCCACGTACAATGATCGTACCGACGATAGAATCGTTGGAGAATGTTTCCGAAACGACTCGCTAATAACGAAGATTCAAAATCGGTAGCAAACGTCGAAATGTCGAGAGGCGTTGCAATCCGGCTTGGGCCCTCGAAGTTATAAGTACGTCAAGGCTGTCCTGAGGGGAGCGCGAGATAAACAGAAGAGCGGTATAGATTATGTGTATGGCATTCATCTACACAATGGATTGATGTTTGGCAATAAACGTTTTGACATGGATAACGCGGACAACATAATTATCGACGGCGTACGATACACCGGTACATCCGATCTTTACGAGTTAATTTTCAAGAGAATTCCCGACAATCTCCTCTATACGGAAGACGATATGAACATGTACAAGAAAATGCTATTGGCGATGAACGCGCACAAACACAAGCATCATTCGCAGGACCGATTATTGAGATAGCAACAGGAGATACAAGTACGTAATCGCGCCGAATACGTACATACACGCACGCACGCACGCACGTAGTGATATAAAATGCATAATTTTATTTTTGAACAACATGTATAGAGATAGAATACGTACATACATGTATACATAAAAATAATAGTAACATATGATATAAATATTGGGAGTGAGCATCATTTTAAAGGATTTTTTGGTAAAAATACGGTTTTATTGTGAAAAAATGGTTACAAATTAATCATTTAAAATATTGTCTATCGCTAGCCACTACTTTTTCCCATCTTTCTGGTAATAAGTGGATTCCACGTCAAAACAACACCATACTTTTGAGGCTATCCACGAATTGACCCATTTTTTGGTATCTTCATAAGAATAGAAGCGTTGCTCAGACAGACCACGCGTCATCGATCGAAATTGATGGTAATCAGAAGGAGCAATATCTGGAGAATATGGCGGATGTGATAAGACATCCGAGTTAAGTGCTTTTCTTGACTGGTTTTGCAACATATGGCCGAGCGTTGCTGGAAAATCACTTTGTCGTGTCTTTTCGCGTAAACTGGCCGTTTTTGCTTCAATGCTCGGCTCAATTACATCAATTGTTGTTAATAGCGTTCCCTAGTGATGGTTTCGTTGGGTTGGAGCAACTCATAATTTATTATATCTAGTTGATCTCACCAAATACAGGACATAAGCTTGGAGCCATAAATATTCGGTTTTGCCATCGATGTTGAGGTTCGCCTGATCTGCACCATTTTTTGCACTCGGATTATCATAGCTTATCCATTGCTGGCACAGAATTCAACATATTCAATGCTCAAAAAAACAATGTTGTTTACACTTCGGCAAAATGACATATACTGAAAACTAAAGCCACCTGATGATATTTTGAACATGAAGGTAGTAACAATATGGCCCAATATAGTACTAGTATACCATCTCCTGAAAATCCTTTAAAATTAATGCACACTCTCAATATATAAATGTAAAAACATACGATACATAAAGTAAAAATTAAAATAATAGTAAAATTAATTAATACATAAAATACTAATACTACGTATAAATGTAAAAACGTACAATATTGTATGAAAGTACGATAATAGTAACACATAATATAATAGTAATACATATGATACATATATTACAATATATCCGCCAATGCTCTCATACGGAGACGGTAACGTCTCCATCGAGTCCGATATCCGACTTATCGTTTATCATCGTATGGATTCAGAGCAGTTTTCGATATCGTGTACACCTCGTGTAATTTAGATCGTATACACGATTGACGGCGAGTCATTTTAATCTTTTCGAATGACGCACGTAATCGTCGAACGTTATTGTTCGTGCTACGACGTTACTCTTTACACCATTTGCTTTTTTAGTGTCTTTCTTGCCTCACCGCGTACAACTTCGCTCTGAGTTATAACACCGTTATAACTGGACGCATTATAACGCCGTTGTTCTCGTCCTTCATCAGGCTGGGTACTTTTTTGTTCGCGAGAGGCATATTGTCCATCGGATAATCGTTGTATCGAATCTAGCAATATCGCATTTTATAGTCTTGTAAGCATCGTCACATTTTACATGGTAAATGAGACTGTCCGTGTCGGTGTACATGATCTTGCATTTGCCGCAATATCGATGACATGTACTCGTGATGAAATTCGTACAAGCAGACTTTCGATATGTCAAGTATACATATACCTACATAAATCGGTTTGTTTCACCTTGAGTTTGTGCAGTTCGACAGCGAAAAAAAGAAAAATTTCCGCAAAGACGCTACGACTGTGGAAATTTGGCTTTGCAATCATTGTCTCCGCGCCGTACCGTCCGTCACATTTTGTTAATAATTTTACGTCTACGTAATTTCGAACGTTTTCCATAGTTTTGTCGAATACTGCGTTATTAATAAGTCAAGTTGTCTAATGTATAGAAAGAACAGTCTTTGTGCTTCCTGACGAGATATATTCCTTCAATGTCAATGTTCGGCAAATCAATCATACATACTGCATATAAGGCTAAAGCATCATCATACGTTGTATAATAATAGCAGATTATGCAGTGTTTAGTATGTTTGTTCAACGCACGAATTTCCGAAGGCTGCACAAATTTGTCTGCGTGATCCATGTTGCCGTCATTCAAACCAATAAGACATTCTGTATCGTTGGATTGTACTTCTTTGTTGAACGACTCTTAGTCCATTATGTCCTTAAATTCTACTTCCATTGCTTCAAACAACTTACACCGTCCATGTCTTCAACACGATGGTTAGCCATATTTTTCACATTATACTTATTGCGGTAATCTAACAAGGCGCTTCTCTTAATGCGTCGCGGTATATCACCGATCTCGCGGTTCTTCCCAGATAAATATCGTTATTGACGCTTCTGACCTTGAAAAAAAGAACTATGAGAACGCACTATGATTTCATCATCTACCCCTCATTGACAGCGTTTTGTTTAGCAGCTGGAACATCAATGATGTATCACCAATCTTCTAGACAAAATATCTCGTATGCGTTATAGTACTGCGATGTATTTTGAGGCAGGTGCTGGGTGGCGACTGCGGCCTCGACGCATTTTGGAATGAGCGCAAGATCCTCGGTGGCGATGGCGGCGACGACGGCGGCGGCTGCGATGGCAGGGCTCCAGTGATACGTAACATCACAACATGGCGGCATGTATCAATGATATCGGTATTTATGTAAACTGGAACCTTCCCGTGCCTTCCCCTCCCTTCCTTTGCGCCTACGAATACTCCCAGTGCCTTTCGCCGCGCTTACAAGTACTCCCCGCACTCCGCACCACCTTCAGAACCTGAGTTACAACCCGTTATACTATACTATTTATGTGTATCTTTATTCTAATAAATTTTGTATATCAAATATTATAATTACTGAAAATAATTCTATGTTACGTCATATGTCGTTATATACTACTACAGTAGTAACATTACTGGCTCAGTAGTAATACTATTGCGTATTAGTAATGATACTACTGATGTCAGTAGTGTCACTACTATGCACTATTATGTACTAGCGGATTTTTCTCGTAAAGATGAGGTTAGCCTACTAGATCATCCATTTTTTAAAAACAGTGTACGATGATAAGGACAAGTAAACAAAAATAATTTGTTAAACTTTATTAAATAAGAACTATACTTACTATCTAAACAAAAATCAAATGTCTCAGATAACTACATATATTTTGTATTAGGTCAATCGGAAAGTTCCGTCTAGCGGCGAGTAGCTCTAGCTAGTACTGTCGATAACTCTAATGTTAGAGTTATTTGTCTAAACCAAGCTTAATTTTTTAGTTTTACCATCTGTCAATAAAATTCAGTATATAAAATTATACGTTTGCATCAATAACTGCTTTTTACTACATCGAAAATGTCGACATTTGAGCCAAATAAGCATCATTTGCGCAAAGAGTTAATCTTTTGCTTCAAATGGAAGAAAACTGCAGCTGAAGCTCATCGAATGCTTGCAGAAGTTTATGGTGATAGTGCTCCTTTCAATAAAACATGCAGAGAATGGTTTCGACGCTTTAAAAGTAGTGATTTTGATGTGGAAGACAAAGAGCGTTTTGGACAGCCAAAAGCATTTGAAGACGAAGAATTGCAGGCGTTGGTGGATGAAGACCCATCAAACGCAAAAACAACTTGCAGAAGTATTAAATTGTGCTCAATCTGTTATTTCCGATCGTTTGAAAGCCTTGGGAAAGGTTTACAAGAAAGGAAAATGGGTTCCATACAAACTGAAGCCAAGAGACATTGAAAGACGAAAAATCATGTGCGAAATTCTGCTTGCTAGGCAATACAAAAACAGGTTTTGCACCGAATTGTGACTGGCGATGAAATGTGGATCTATTTCGATAACCCCAAACGCCGAAAAATCATTTGCGATCCAGGCCAACCATCGATATCGAAGCCAAAACGGAAAGGAGGCAATACTCTGTATTTGGTGGGACCAGAAAGGTGTAGTGTATCACAAGCTGTTGAAATCTGATCAAACAGTCACAGGGGATCTCTACCGAGAACAAATTATCCGTTTAAGCCGAGCATCGCACAAAAAACAGCCAGAATATGAAACGAGACAGCATAAAATGATTTTGCTTCGCTTGGCCTCACGTCACAAAACTTGACAAGGAAACGTTAGAAGCACTTCGCTGAGAAGTGCTACCCCATACGGCTTATTCACCAGACTGTTCCCCTTCCGACTATCATTTATTTCGATCGATGACACACGCATTTGCAGAGGAACACTTCAATTCTTATGAAGACATCGAAAAATGGGTCTCTGAGTGGATAGCCTCCAAAGATGAGTCATTCTTTGGCCGCGGAATTCGCTTACTGTTTGAAAAATAGGAAAAAGTTATCGCTAAAGATGGACAATATTTTGATTTTGATTACTTTTTTTTTGTTTTTTAAATAAAACTATACTTTTTGCAAAAAAACGGACGAAATTTTCCGATTGACCTAATAAAACAAAAACTTCAAAAATAAGAAATAAGAAAATTTACTTAAGTGTACAATTTTTTGAAAATTTTGCATGACTTCTGACATAAATACATCAAAATATCACAGCAGACTGTAAAACAATCGAAGCTATGTGCTCAGACACGTTTACGCGTGTCTCATGTGTTTTGTTTTTAACATAGCAATGATTAATCTACCTACTTCTATAGTCTACTTCTCTACTAACCCTGGTTGCCCTTACATATATAGTATAATGTAGTAATATATTGTAGTATAACGTATAATGTAGTAATTCATATTGAATTGTTTAAACATTAAAAAATTTAACTTTTCATACAGTATATGTTAAATCAATATTTTAGAAACGTTGACTTACAACATTGTGAACATTTCAATAACATCGCGAAATGTGGATTCAATGTTGAAGAGACATTGCAGAAACATTTAATGTTCGTTGAATTGCAATGTGAAACGTACAAAATTTTTTGCATTTTAACTAATAGTTTTATTCTTAAAATAAGAAAGACCACGAATTGATATCGCGTATTGGACGATCAAATACAAACATACCACACCCGCGAGCATTCTGCACACGCGACCAATTTCCGTGTCAACATATATCGTTTAGTGAATTTAATAAATGAATTTCATAAAAAGATCAATTTAAATAATTTAAATTTTTTATTTACATGAAAGAAGGAGTTTAAAAAGAAGAATTTCTATTCAAAAGGTGTAAATAAAAGGAATAGCGTTTTTTATAGATTTTGACTTTCTAACTACGATAATGTTAATAAAAAGTTCGGGATCGATAAAGAATACCTTGAAAATTAAGCATGAACACGACATATTTAAAGAAATTTCAATATTCCTGTTTACTTTTAAAGGTGTTAAAGGTCCCCCACAAGCCACGGACTTTTTTAAACAACACTATTCCTTTTACTTATAACTTTTTAAGGACAAAAAATTTGTCCTTTTTTGGAGGATATTAAAAAAAGACTAACTTTTACCCAAAAGAATACTAGTAGAGGAAACTATTCTTGTAGATTTTGATCTCCTAAATATAATAAAATTATTAAAAGGTTTGTAGCATTTGGGGAACATCCTGAAAAATGAACAAAAATATTAAATTTCTTTAAATATATCATTTTCATGCTCAATTTTCAAGATATTCTCTATCATTCTCAAACTTTTTATTAAAATTCTTATATTCAGAAGATCAAAATCTATAAAAAAACGCTATTCCGCTTGCTTACACCTTTTTGAGCTTCTTCTTAAAATCCTCCTTTTACAAAATAAAATAGATTTTGATATACAATTTATTCAATGTCGTTTGAACGTTGCACCAACATTAACATTCAATGTGCAAAAATTAATAAAGATTCAACTTGTGGTTCAATTCGTTCAATATTGTTCCAACATTGTAGCAATATAGAAGAATGAATATAGATACAACATTGATAAAACGTTGATACTTCAACATTCAACATGTAATTGTAAATAATATTCTTTCAACATTCTGGGCTTTGATTCGTTATGACCATTACTATTTTCTATTGTTTAATTTTTAAATACAATCCAATAAGATTTTTATTGTTAATAGCTTTTGAATTATATCGTTTAAAGCTAGTAAATTATATCGTCTAAAATTTGCGCGTTTAAGTATGTCATAACATAACACAAAGTGTATGAAATAAAGCTAGAATTGCTTATTGTTAAAATGTAAATATAAATATTACGTAAGTGAAAATAAAATTATTGAAATTTCTAATGCTTGATATTTATTATGTCAAAAAATATGTTTAGCTTGAATATTACGATATTAAATTTTCGTCTCAAAATGACTTCGAGAATCTGCCATTAGGAGGTAGCGTGTAGAACTGAAAACATTCTGTATACAGGGTGTTTTTCCATCTAACTGTAGCATCTGAAGTATATCGCTTGATTCTTATGATAGAAAAAAATATTTTAGATGAGAGAAAGTAAAAGGTTAATTTTACACAATTATATATAAAACATTTTTTTCCGGGGAGATAGGAAAAAAAAGACAAATGAAATATAAAATAAAAAAGAAAAAAAAAACAAATTAGCTGAAGATGAGCGCGAAATTATATAACGCAAAAGAGTTATAAACTTATACTTAACAGATAAGTTATACAGGTTATCTTTGAAATTACGCAGAGACGTGGCATAATGAATGTCCCGTGGGATGCCATTCCAAAATTTAGCCGCACAGCAGCTGAAAGATTGCTTAAAAAATTCTGCGGCACGTAAAGCAGGTAAAAGCAAATGATCATTGAAGTTCTGATACAAGTTCTGATACACGCGAGGATTTGACTTGACTTAAATTGAAAGCTGTGACTCTACAGAGACTCTGGCGCGCTTGTTAAAAGAGTGCAAAAAATCTGACATTAACCTTGAGTCTTCTTAAGTCAGAGAAGTACGGCATGACATGCTCATCCCACCTAGAGATACTATATGTTAATAGAGTTTAGCGAAAGCGGGCACAACTTCTGATTAGTTCTTCACCTTGGGCCACTCGGTATTCTTCGATAGCTTTGGACATTGTCGGAAAACGAGTGCGAAAAAAAGAAAGAGATAGATAGTTATAAACAAATGAGTAAATCCTGTGTCAAAGAGGTTAGAAATCGTTCCGAAATGTCCGACAAAAAAATTAACAAATTATAATTGCACAATTCAGTCAATTGATCAATTCGATTGGTTTCTTTGATATTGTCGTTACGTATTCTAATATTTTTTGTGCATGCGTTCATACGAGAAAGCAATATCTGTTATCTCTTTCTATCCGCTATTTTTTGGTTTACATTCGCTAAACTCTGATTATACGATCTCTAATCCTCCTAATCTTATTAAAAATGTATCTCATACATGTGTTCAAAGCCCTTTAAAGCTTAAAATCTTGTCCATCTTTAGTATTTATCATAACAGTACAGCAGTAATCAAAAATAGATAAAATTAGAATAGAAATGAGCTTAATGTGAAGAGATATAGATATAAGATATTCATAAAGTTTTAATTTGTAGAGAGATGTATTCGAGAGAGAGAGGGGGTGCGGGAGGGGGGAGAGGGAGAGAGAGAGAGAGAGAGAGAGAGAGAGAGAGAGAGAGAGAGAGA
>NW_017305667.1:168338-175135 GCF_001594115.1 Trachymyrmex septentrionalis
CATGATATTTAAACTGGAGAGGATGGATAGAAACGCGCGCTAATCGGATCACCTAGTATATATATGCGCTTTGAGTGCGACGGTTTCTGCATGAAACTCTGGAAGTGCCTTCGATCCTTGCCCCACCAACTTAACGGCATAGTTTGAATCATGTTAACATTCTCGTACTGTCGTGCCGTGGCTGCGCCGCAAATTTCTGCGTGCATGCATGTGTGCATTTCACACACGTGCGTGTTTACGTGTGTACTGCATCGTCGTGTCCTCGACCCGAGTGGTTGATGTAATCAGATCAGAAGGATCGAATCTCTCGCGTTCCGTATGCGCTTCATTGTGTGATGTATCTCAAAAATACTTTGTTGCGTGATTTCTGTGTAATAACATTAGCTTGATTCTCTTATGCATAAACGATCGAAAGTAATCGTCGCATCGAAAGTAAAACACGCAACGAAGGATTTAACCCGTTAAAATGCGTCGAAGCAAGGATGCTGATGTCTGATAGATATCTCGCTTTTATGCGAGTTTTTTTGCTATTATTTCAGTTGTTATGTCCTAACAGACGTTACGATTCTTTTCTTTCGAAATATTTGGCCCCGTCGCGACTACGGGCGGCGCCTATGAGATTCGAATGGAGCGCGCTGATAATGTTCTAATGGATCTAAAAAGAGGGATCGAGCAGGCTCCGCGAAGCTCGTAAAACGCTAATCAACCAGGAAAGAATAACAATTTTAATGCGGGCCCGAAAAAATGACAAGATTGTGTAAATGTATCGAAGTCACGCGAGAACAAAATCCAAGCCTTATCATCGGAATGACAATTTCATCTTAGGAAAACAGGCATCACATCGCGTTTAAAAAATTGTAAAAAGCATACATAACTTTTCACGGTAACATTATCTAAAGTCGGACTCGCGGCTGATAATGGTTGCCCTGCACGTAAAACTACTTGTGGACGATAATCGCCTGTTTACCTAACCACATTTTCCGCGAGAATAACAAATTCGTCTGCAATCTTGGCTTTTAGAGAAAAACATAAATCATTTCTTCTAGAAATCCCCTTAACGATGCACTTTAGATCAACAACGATAGGACGCTATAAAAATCTCGCGAGACATTGCAACTATTGCATCCTAGTTAAAGGGCACTACGCCCATTTTTTCGGGGTATAAATAGAGGACCCGCGGAAGCACAGATTATCAGTCAGTGTACTCAGAATTGTCAGCATAGTCATCAGTTTCAAGAAACCCAGTCCGCGTTGCGCCAGTTTGCAGTACCTTTTCCGACTTTATTGATCGCGTATCTCATACGCCTTGTGTCATCTAGCGACCAATAACTGGACTACCTTCTTGGAGCTCTTTGCGGATAGCGGGCCTACTAGTCGAGTAACGTTAGTCCGGGATCCCGTGGATCAAAAAGTAAGTCGTTTGTTATTCCTTCCGAGCGTACACCCGCCCTCCCCGTAACACACACACACACAGCGCCACTCCGGTCTGAATGTTAAGATGTTGAACTACTATATATAATATTTTCATTTAAAGGAATTAATTTCAGAAATGATTTGCATGCCGATATGGTTGTCGAACTTTCAACGCAATCAATCTGAAATAATAATCTCTTCTTTTTATATGGTCTTGATTTTCGGAAATTATCTGATTTCCGTGATTCTCTCGAACCCTTTCTATGATCTACTATATAATTCAAAAGAAAATAAAGCGGTCTATGTAGTTCGACCACAGTATATACAGTAGCGCAACTCTCCTGATTTTATGTTGGCCAAAATGGAGTGCGCATGCGTGAAGTAAGTTGCCCCGTCTCTTTTCCTCTTTTTTTATTGCTCTCTCTCTCTCTTTTTCTTTCTATTTAAATAAGCGTTTCAAATTAAATGTTCCACTTAAACATTTATCTTTCAAGCATATATTGTTTAGAGTAGAAATTTAGAGGGAAGTATTATATGTATTGTCCATTTGTGAAATATTGTGTGAGAAATCTCGAGAGATTGGTCTAATTTTTTGAAAAAATGATGAAGTGAAAAAGTAACATAGAAAACGGAGCAAAAATGATTTCTTTTTATTTATTGTATTTTAAACTTATTTTTTGTACATATATGTATATAAATTTCGTTTATATCATATTTTCATACATATATAATTACATAATATTTCTTTATACAAATATACATTTTTAATTTAATATTTTTATAATTTTCATAAAGTTTAAATTATCATTGCAATATTAGGTTTATTAGCGTATTATTAGGTATATTGCATTCCACGCTCTAATATGCTCCAATATGTAACATGCTACAATAGCACTTACTTCAATGAATTCGTTGGATTGCGATGCAAATAAATCTAGTGAGTTTTGCGAGGAATTTTGACAGAATGAAAAAAAGATGAAAAGAGAAAGAAGTTTGAGTGGTAACCGTAGCAACGCTAACTTACTTACTAAGTTTTACTTAGTTACTTACTAAGTAAGTAACTTACTTATTTCACGCATGCGCACACATTCGATTTTGGCCAACACTAACATCAAAGATGCCGACAGAGAGTTACGCTACTGTATACTCGTATACTGTGGCTCGACATTAACTGCTACACTGCTTGCGTCTTCACAACACAAGTATGTATATATGTAACACAAGGTATTCGCATCCTTCGTGCCCTCGTGCAGTTGCCGCGCTAAATTGCTAAGAGCGCTTCGATGGACGTATACTCAAAATTGTATATCTCCGTGAAAATACAGCAGATCTTGAAATTTTCACGGAATATTTCTAACATTATATATTTTAAGAAAATGTAATTTTTGAAAAATCGATTTTTTCAAAATTTCTAACTGAGTATACGCCCTCAAGTATAGTCTTAAGAAGTTATGAATCGATCAAAGAGCGGAATCCATAGACGTTGCTCAAGATTTGAGATGGTTTTCAGTTAGTGCATGAACAAATCAGAAAGCCATATTAGCATCTTAAGACATTAGATTTGTTCGCGTTGATTGCACCTAGAATCCTATATATAAAGAGATCCGGTATCGAACCCCTACCACCAAATCAAATCCTTATCATCACTCCTGCGCCGGTATATTTGGACTAGAGGATTTCACAGGGAGAAAGTGGCAAATTGCATCACGTAACCCGGTCTTCTCTGATTGGATCTGATAATCAAGCTTTGTAGAGCCATAAGATATGCCGTTTAGGTTAAATGACTGCAAAAGCAGTACGCTTGTAATCTTTCTGTTGCAATTTTCTTCTTAAATTTACAAGTGATAAAGTCTCCCACTCATTCCATGTTTAACCAAATGGATGTATATTTTAATCAAAAGTTCGTGTCGCTACCAACAACGCTAATGCTTACTGCGTGTACATCGAGGCGGGATTAAATTATGTTTCATCCGCAAAAACTTCTCATCTAATCTCCTGCTAATAGGACGCGGATATCCCCGGTTACATTTTACTCATCAGACATTAGACTCATCGACCTCAAGAGACGCGCGCAATACATTTAAGGAAATCGCGCGCTAGATCTCATAGGTCATTTTGTGACGTTTTCTATCAGGATAAATTTTTATTTAACAGAGTGGAAATTAAAATGAGATTTGTACGTTCAAAAGCTTTATTCGTTTTGCCTTATGGAGAATAAAATTGGATGTCAAAAATTCACATTCTTGACGCCACTTTATTCGTAAGAAAAGCAAAAATAAGCTCTGACGTGCTATTCGCACACGCTAGAATGCTGAGTAAAACTACCGCCAAATATCCCGTTATGAGAATTGAAGTTAAAACATGCATGATATATGCTGACGTCGTGGAGGAATTGATAAGCAAAAGTAAAAAATTCTTAAAATTTGAAAATTTTCGTAATAGTTCATCATATAAATACTTTCACTAAAACATCAGTACGTCGAAAATATTGGGTCGCCTCAAAAAATGACCTTCATAAAACTACTTGCAATTCATGTCTATTGGTCGTATCTTGTCCTCCCTCTATATGACAAAAAAATGCTGTAGTCCCAATCGCCATTTTTTTCACCCTCCATTTTGTCGGAAGTCCTCTATCACTCTCTTCTCCAATCACCTCTTGAGAAGATATGATGCAAACCAATCAGAACGCGCCATTTAATTATCTAATTACTCCCATTCTTTACTCCGTGACCAATCAGAGCGAACGGATTTGATGGTGCCAAGGATGCCAATTTAGAGACGGTTTACGACATCGCGGTCTAGCGTGACCGCTGGACACACACACAAGCATGAGCCTATGTCCATGTGCGGTTAGCGCTTTCGCGCTTCGGTCAGCTTCGGTGGGAGTTTGGGCGTGCTAAGAACGAACGAGAAACTGGAGCATGAAATGACTGAAAATGTTTTCTCGGCCGCTCGAGCGTGTCGAGACTGTTCAGAGACAAGAAGACATTATACGAGTAGATAATATATAATTTTTATTAAATTGTAGTTACAGTACTCTTTCCATTAATCCACAGTAGCATAGATCATATCAAAACGTAATACACACACACATATACACACGCACTCACGCACGCACGCACGCACGCACGCACGCACGCACGCACGCACGCACGCACGCACGCACGCACGCACGCACGCACGCACGCACGCACGCACGCACGCACGCACGCACGCACGCACGCACGCACGCACGCACGCACCTTGCGAACGCGTCCACTAGATAACTATGATATTTTTACTTATCTTCACATAATCACTCTTTCTTAATGTAAATCTAGTAATGTCTGTAAGCATAATTTAAATAAATGTAAATTAATTGTAATTGAAAATCGCTGGCCTTTTTTTGTGTTACCCCTCGCTTCATTCTTCCCTCTAATTCCTAAGATCGCACGAGGTTCAGTCCCGGGTCAAAGGGATTAAGTTCCTTGACTCAAAAAGTAGGACCGACGTTCGCACTGTCCTTCAGGAACAGGTGTCATAGCGTCCTCTCGGGACGTTGACCTGCATTCCGGGATCAAAAAGGTGCGTACGACTCACAGGTGTTCGCCTCTCTGCGTATACCTGTGAGATTGAGCCGTCCTTCCACACCCTCTCCATTTCCCCTTCTTATCTCATTAGTTTTAAGGGTTTGGATGTAACACAGTATTCGCGTTGTTCCGACAATTGATTGTCAAAATGGATCGAATTCAATATGCGGATACATAATAACATTTTTGAGGAGATGATATAAAAATTTTTAGAGCTAAAACTAACTTTTATAATTTGTCGCATTACTCTTATGGAGATAAGGGAGACCGGGGACTAGTAGATTCAGTTTCGAATTCTTACAAACGAAATTAAGAGACTTATCGAAAAAATGAATTTTACACCAGTTACTACATACATTTAGCTATCTAATAATATTTTAATAATAAAGGAAAACTAATAACTAATATGAAAAAAATTCATTTTTCTAATGTATTTTATCTGATTTAACTAGCCCCGCGACCGGGGTAATTTGGTTAAAATTATTATAATGAAGATTAATGTATTTTAAGCTACATATCTTTGGCTACATATTAATAAAACTTTTATAAAAAATATATTTTAAACATAAATATTCACTTTGCAGGACAGAACAATGCTTCCTTTTGCAAAATTTGTTCGTTTCGTACAAAAATACGTCGAATGAGAGATTGAATATGAACTTATAACATTTACCACTGAGACAAATCTTAAAGAAATAAAATTTTGAGTAAGTATTATAAGAGTCGTCATTGAGTCATACAGTTCCATGCTGTGGTTAGTCTCTATTATCCCTCATCTATTCATTTTTTAAAAACATTAGCAATATATATATATGAACAAAAATACATAAACAAAAAAATCTGTTGAACTTTAAATGAGAACTACACTATTTACTATCTAAATAGAAATCAAATATCTCATATAATTATATACGATTGTAAACAAAAACTTTAAGAATAAAAATACTTAGGTAAACGATTTTTTTAAATTGTAGCATAACTTCTATTATAGATGTGTTCGCAACGAGATGTTACAGCAGACTGAGCGGCAGTCGGTGCTGCGTGCTCAAACACATCTATGCATGTCTCGCGTGCTTTGTTTTTAATGTAGCCTCGATTATTCTACTTACCTCTAGTCTACTGATCCCGATCTCCCCTATATTTGACGTAAACGTCATAAAACATAAACTTAATCTAATTTTATTGAATTTAAAATATCGAATTTTTTATGTATAATCATTTTTTTAGTACGAGTAAATGTGTTCAAAAGGAAGCGAATAGATATTTCAGTTTAATTATTCTGTTAGCTAAACATTGAATAGCTGAATCATGATGTGATATTGCAAATTAAAATAATTTAGTAATTTAATAATAAATTTTTAATAATAGATTTCATTTTTTACGTAAAAATTACTTCTAGCATTATAAATAATGACAAATTAAAATTCAGATTTATATAATTTTATTTAGAAGAAATCAATTTGAAATATCTCAAAAATTTTACAATTTTTTTCATAAAGCAAGGAAAAATGTGCGATTTTATTTTCATCATATACTTAGATTTATAATTCTCTTTATAATATATTTATATTTAATTCTAGTAAAGATATCGATACTATGGATATGTTATTCAGAAACACATAATCTATACTAAAATTTAATTGTAAAAAAAAAACAAATTAAAAGAAATTATAATGAAAATGATTTTTTCGAAAAAGATTATATACTTTACTGTTTTTCTTTTTTCTAAGTTTATATCTGTACAGAAACAGAAATCAATGAAAAAAAATAACAAAGATAAAAGGGCTAAAGGGATTAAGCAAGATGTGTGTGTGT
>NW_017305667.1:175195-192777 GCF_001594115.1 Trachymyrmex septentrionalis
GTGTGTGTGTGTGTGTGTGTGTGTGTGTGTGTGTGTGTGTGTGTGTGTGTGTAGAATATCTCTCAATTTTCAAATTAAGTTTATTAAAGAGATCGTAGAACAAACGTAATCGTTGAAACGATAATAATTTTATACGTTTCGATTAGTTTTCTAATCTTCTTTAGTGAAAAATATGTGCAAAAAAGGTACATAATTAATATTGCTCGTTGTCTACGCATACAAAATTGGAAAATGTAAATCTATTCTTTGCAGTCTCCAGGAAAGCCAAACTAAGTTCTCTGTCAAGAATACATTCTCCCATACCAAAATAGCTATTACAAAGCTATAAAAATCACATAGTTGGTGCCTTTAATGACAAAATAAATAAATATTTTACCGTAGGAAAATAAATGTACAAAAAAACTTACTCATAATAAAAACTGCAAGCACATAATGTAAACTGCTAATCCAAAGTCTCTTGATAATAAATATGTTAAATAATAAATGATTTTTTAGTTAAATTATAAAATAATAAATGATATTTACAATACGGAATAACATGTTGATCACACATCGTCAAACAGTGAAATGAGACACTTCGTGAGAGCTTGCCGATCATTTAAAAGTCAAGTTCAATAATAAAAAAGTGTCAATAATAAAAATAAACTAAGAGTTAAAATAATTCAAATATGCTTGGTTTAGTAGTTTTGTGTCTGTTTTTAAGTTTATGCTATTATTCTGTTGTTTTGTATTGATCATTCTCTGATATCTGTTATATTATAATTTCGCTCATTATCTAATATTTTAACGTTTTCCCAACAGAAATCATGACTATGATGCAATCTATGATTTGTTAGCTTCTTATTCTTCTACAAGAGATAAATGGTTCATTAATTTATATATTTTCTTTCAATATTCCGGAAAAGGTTCAATACTTATTACAATTGAATCATTTTCCATTTCATCCTCTTTTCAACAAAAGAACAATAACGGAAATGATAAAAAACGTAGAAAATAATGTACGAAAAATTCCAGTTTTAATTCAAATAGTATCAGAAACAGAACTATTCCAATCTTAAATAATTTAATATCTTTCTTTTCTATAAAAAATTCGGTTTCCGTAATTTGAATAATGCTTACAAACTTATTAAAAAATTTATATAAGATCCTAACATTATTTTTACTAGAGCTGATAAAGGTAACGTAACCATAGCCATGAACGAATAGATATACTTTTAAAAAATGAAAGAGTTACTGCATGATACTGAAACATTCAATAATCAGAAAGTTTCTTCTAAACATGATCAATACAAAAGCTTTGCTTACAAGGTGGAAGAATTCCAGCTTTATTTTTGATAATACTCATAGATCTCTAAATGTAAGCGACGGTTTCTTACCCAGAATGATATGATCTTCCAAAGATTCACAAATTGGATTGCCCTCTCAGAATTATTGTGTCATCTATAGATTCTATCTATCTATACAGTCCTTTATACATATTCGATCTATACAGTCCTTTATACAGAATTGCAACTTTTCTTCACAATATCATAATTAAAAATATACTAGTACCTGTCAATCATATAGCTAATAGTTTTGATCTAGTGTGTCAGAAAACTTAACAATAAATTCATTGAAGATGAATTTATATTGATCTCTCTTGATATTGTGTCATTATTTACAAACGTTCCTATAGAACTGGTAAAGAGTTTAGAAAATAGATGGGAATTTATTTCAATTCAATATAATATATCTAAAGAAGAATTCATGGGGGCCGTCCAGTTTGTACTTGATTCAACTTATTTCTCACTTTCGATAACATCATATATAAACAGAATTTTGGAACACCAATGAGATCACTTCTTTTTCCAATAATCGCGGATGTAGTTATGTAAGACCTTGAAAATGAGGTGCTGAGTATTTTTGATTTTGATATACTCTTTTTTTATAGATACGTTGATGACATCATTATGGTGATTCTTGCTTCTAAAATAGATATTGTTCTTAACAAATTCAATTCAATATTCTAGACTTCAATTTACATTGGGAAATGGCCGCAAAAAATCAACTTTTTAGATACTACCATCAGAAAACAACAGAAATAAATTTGATCTCAAACCAATCTTCTCAGGGCAATATTTCAATTTTTGATCTTAGCATACTCTTACACATAAAAAAAGCGTTATTCTTAGTCTTGTGGATCGTGTATTATTAATTTCCAGTGTTAGAACGCGTATCTAGATACTTTAGCTGTACCTGAGTAGACATTATCTAGATCTTTATAGGCGGAGATACCTGTATCTGTATCTAGTTATTTTTTGATACGGTATCTTTTAAGTTTTATAGATACAAGGTATTTATACACAAATACTATCGCCGCCATTAATGGTTTCTGCAGACACAACGCGGCAACGCTTGCTGCGCGGCGGAAGTTAGCGCGATAATCAATCAATGTCTTGTCAATCAATTGTCGATAATGTCAGCGTTCTTCAATTACCTCCGGGTCCTATCTGAGGACGAAAATTTGCCCAGGGTTGACGATCTTTAATAGTATCTCGTCGGTACTTGAGGAGACTATGCCACGTGACCTGTTTGCCATTCTGTTCCTATAAAACTCTTAAATGATAACACTGACCGCGAGTAGCGCGAAGCTTGAGTTGTTTGAGCTGCGAGGCAATTCTCTGTTTGATAACAGTTGCGATCAGTGTTACGACTTTATGAGTAATAGTTATCCTAGACCTTTATTTTTACTTATATTGTATGTTAAGATAGTTCAGTTTTCTTTGCGTATTTAAACTTATCAGTGAAAGTTATTTAGTAAATACATATACAAATGAATAAATACAAAAATGACCTTCCATTAATGAAAAATTTTTTACACTCGTACAAAACAAGGGTCACAAGGAAGATTCTATTGATTCTAAAGATACAAGAACAATATGACTGAAGCGAATAAAGTAGTCGTTGCAAAATGCAGGTTATGTCCTAAACATACTCTGATATGTATGTTTCTTGCCTTTTTCTTTTTTTGCGACCGTTTTATCGACAATTGTATTTCTTACTACTTGTTTTTTCCGAAGTTCGTTAAAGCCTATTCTGCAATGTCCTTTTTATATCTTGCCTTTTTGCTTTTTATCTCGTTTTTCGTTTTCTGTTGCTCGAGATAAACGTTAACGAACTTAAGAAGAAACAGAAGACATATATCAAGAAATATAATTGTCGATAAAACGATCACAAAGAGGAAAAAAGCAAAAGGTAAAAAGCAAGAAACAGGAAACAAAGAGCATATTGTAGAACTATAACCTTTATCTTGAGTGACAGAAAATGAAACATGAGATAAGAAGCAAAAATAAGGTGTAAAAAATGGTAAAAAGAGCAAGAAACAGGAAACAAAAAACATATTAGATTAACTTTTAACGTTTGCAATACTGGCGAATGTCATTTCATCCTTGTTGTCATTAAATGTTAAACAAGGATAAAAATAATGCTTGCGAGCGTTGCGAACATTAAGTAAAACACATAACTATTAAACTACATAACTGAAAAAGTAAGTAACTTAACCCTAATTTGTTGCTTTCTTAATATATTAATAAACGCAAAAAATAATCAAAATTATGGTCTCTGGAGCATTAGAGATTGATTTAAAAATTATAATTCAATTTATTTCATACTGTGTACAATGCAACTGTTTCGATTTACTTCATCTCTCTCTCTCTCTCAGTGCACAATACAAATATTAATCAATTCTACTATAACAACATTTCCTTACTATAACAACAAATATTTAGACTAGAAATTAATTCCCTCTTGCAATGATAACATAAATTTACTCTAAAATTTAAATTCTGATCTTTTGCTTTGAACTACGCAATTTTGTTTCTGACAAAAGTCATATACATACAACTCTAAGCTTATTTATTATTGATAAATTATTTATTATAAATTTTTAGTCTGAATTTTTGTTATAATAAGGAGAATTAATTAATATCTGTATTGAGCACAGCTGAAGACTTAGTAAGTCGCAACGTTTGTATTGCAATTTTTTTGCAATAAGAATTATTTACTGATTTTAATATTATATGTTTACCAATATTATTAAAATCTTTTAAAGATGCTTATGAGCAAATTATTAAAATGCTTTTACTGCTTTGTCGCAAATTTTAATTTGTTATAAGTGCAAGCAAAGCGTACATTTTGAAGAGTCAGGACAAAGAGGATTAGGATTTAAAATTGTCGTTTCGTGTCGCTGCGATCATACAGAAATAAATTCAGGACCTTTTATTCATAACGGCTTCAAAATAAATCGAAGAATTGTATTTATCATGAGACTTTTGGGCATTGCAAGAGAGGGAATAAATGTATTCTGTAATCTCATGGACATGTAAGTGGCAGAAAGCTGTCGCTTTGAACAGAGACTCGACACTTGAAGATTTGACACCACTGCTTGGCCAGGAAATGAAAGAGCACCTCTTACCAATATACGAGAATTTATCTAGAGAAGATCTTCTAGAAAGGTGCTTGGGTGGTCACACTCAGAACGCCAACGAAAGCTTTAACTCCACCATCTGGCGATTGACCCCCAAACACTTACATTCTGGCCAAAAAATAATCGAGTTATCAGCCTGCATTGCAGCCGGAGTATTCAACGAAGGCTACAATTCAATATTAAGGCTGATGAACCAACTGGACATCGTTGTCGGAAATCAAGCTCTCAATTTTGCTAAAAATACGGACGAAGCTCGCGTTACACGACAGAACAGGATGAGCCAAAGCGAGACAAAAGCTGCCCGTACTGCCAGGAAACAGCAACAACTGGAAGATAATCAGCTTTTCGAGGAAGCTGAAGAGCTATTGTATGCACCTGGAATCGCTGATTGATCGGTAAGTCGCAAAAACCAATAGTTTTATCGTCCTGAAACTTTAAACGCAATTTTCTCGAAACTACGTTTTCAAAAACGGCTGCTACTGTACCTCAAAAAATTATTAACCGATCGGGCTGAAATTTTGAGGGGTTTTAGTCAACATAATTACCCACAGAGTGAACCTAAAATAATTACACATTTTGCATAAATAAACAATTTTAAGCGGGCAATAACTGTCGAAAAAATAGGCGAAAATACGAATTTGTTATTAAAAAGCGTACCAAATTTTTGATTTCGTACTTTTTCTCAATTTTATAGGTTTACTCTATGCTTAAACTCATCAGTAATCGAAATATGTTTTGTTTTTTGATTTCAGACCAATAGAAAAAGTTGGGCGATGGCAGCCGTTTTACATCTTTCACAAAAACGGCCTTCGTGGAGGGACTGTACCGCCGCCATTTTGTATCAAAAAACAAAAAAAAAATTTTTTTAATTACCTGACACGTCATTAAATTATGCCAAAAGTGCAAAATGATTTAATTATTTTATCACCCTCAAAATAATTCACGAAAAATGACTGATTTTCGAGCATTTACAATACATGTATGTATTTCTCCCCTTAAGCAACTAAGATTTGACTTGACCGATATAGACATTTATCTTATTTAATTTGATTTATTCTCATTGTTCTAGTATATATATATAGAGGTATACTCTCTAAATCTTTTGAAGTGAAAATTGAGCTAATCTCAAAAAAAGAGAAAATTTTATACTCTAGAACGAAAATAGCAAAAGAAGTGGAATCTCCTTTTTTTGCAGTAAGACTTCATTTCTTGGAGTAACTTTCACTCCAACAAAGTGAAATCTTACTGCAAAAGAATCTCACTCCTAAAGAGTGAAAATATTTTCATTTGTTTTAAGGATTGGCTCAATTTTCAGTCTTTTGGTGTGAAATTTCACTCCAAAAGATTTAGAGAGTCATATTAATTTGTAACTACATAGTGGAAGAAATGCTGCCAATTTCTACGGTAGAAAAGTAGTCCAGAGTCTTATTTCTGGTTTGTCTGGAGATACAAATTCACCTGTCCTCAAACACTTAAAGCTTTAATTGACAAGCAAAAAGAGGAATACATAGAATCTTTTAAAAATAAACTTCGAACAATTCGTTATGTGTGCACTATGGCTGACATTTGGAGCACTAACAATAAAAGTTACATGGGAGTAACTTGCCACTATTTGAATAAGCAATTAAAAAGACACTCCATGGTTCTAGCATGTAAACAAATGAAATATTCTCACACACATTTGCAAATTGCTAAAATTCTGTCAGATATTCATGCTATGTACAACTTTAAACTGGAACAAATTGTAAGAACTGTCACCGACAATATAAAAAATTTTGGAAAATCTTTCCAAGTATGCTGTATCCGAAGACAATAGTCCTAACGAATTAGATTTTTTAAATAATAAAAATATTGACGTACATAATATTCCTAATTTCAAATTAAATATTACAAAAGATTTGAGCTTTTCAAGCAGAAAATGACGATATAATGCTTCCATATCATTATCGATGTGCTTCACATTACTTTAAATCTATAAGCAATCTAATAGCAACTAAAGACTCAAAAAAAGCATTGCAAGATACTACTTATAAAAGAATGTATCATGTAACATTTGCCAAACTTACTGCCTTGTGGAATTTCACTCATCGTTCTACTGTAGCTTCCGATGCAGTAGAAGCCATTTGCAATATGAAACTAATTGTGCCTTGCCCCACAAGATGGAATTTGTTCTATGATAGTATTAACAGAGTGCTATTATTAAGAGATCATCTATCAGCAATTTGCGAGAAACTCCAGAAACCTAAATTAAAAAGCACTGAAATTGAATTTCTAGTTGAATATGTCACCGTAATAGGACCGATCGCAAAGTCTTTAGAGTTCCCGCAAAGGACATTTGCTATTTAGGCTACGTAAATGCTACCTTACTTCAAATTAAAAAAATTTTTAATTCACTAAGTCATCTAATTTACTGCACACCGCTCAAAAATGTTCTTGATGGTATATATGCAAGATATAAGGATATTTTGGACTTGAACAACAGTAAATCCAAATCCTACATTTTGGCAACGATTTCACATCCAAAATTTAAATTGAGATGGCTGAATAGTAGTGATGATAAATACAACTTAAACATTATTTTTATGTGAATGTGTGAAAAGTTGTACCGAAGGGAAGTAAACACAAAGGAGAAGAAAAACTTTTCAACGAGTAGTAATGATGAAAATTTCTTTCATGATTTCATTAAGAATTCCAATACAAATAATTCAATAGAAAAGCAAAACGTTGTACAAATGGAATGTTTACGCTACTTTGAAGATAAAAGCAAGATTGTTGATTCGTTACTAAATTATAATTTAATTCAAAAAGTATTTAGACAGTATAATATTATTCTACCGTCTTCAGTATATATCCGTTGAAAGGCTGTTCAGTGCAGGTGGCCAAATTTTAAAAGGGGTTACACTACCCAAGCGCGTCGAAAAAAATAAGCTTTTTCGTGAATTTTTTTCTTGAATTCTAAGTGGTGGATCAAAACAAAAATTTAGGGCTTTATTACACATATATTAAAGTTCTCACAAATATTTTTTATTTATATATGTATAACAAAATGGCGTCGTGGCAGTATAAAAAACAAAAAAAAATTTTTTTGTAGGAGAAAAACGGTTGCAGTCCTGGTGTGCCATGTGGAACAAAAAAAAAATTTTTTTCTTAATTTATAATAGTTTTTCCATAGAAGTACCGAGGATTTTTAATTTTGTTTAAAAATTCACAAATTTGTATGAGTTTAAATTTTTTTTTCATTTTTTAGCAAAAAAATCGACCTTAAATTGTTAACTGCAAACGTAATAATTTATCAATCATAAAAATCGTGTGTACTTCCACGGAAAATCTATTTAAGAAGTTGCAGTTAAAATTTCAAGTCAATCGGACAAAAATTGAGCGAGATACGGTGTACACCGATTCGTAAAACATAGTTTCGAGTAAAACGGAAAATAAAATAAAATTGTTTAAAACCTTAAAAATCGATTTTTTTTTTGCTTTACCTTTTTAGTCCGCAATTCCAGGGCCATACACGACTTCTTATACTTCACTGCTTCACTAATAATTGAAAAAACTGACACAAAGTTTATAATTCGATAACCGAAAGAAGCGTCAATGACTACCTGCGACCCTCTGTCCGAAATCCGCTCGGTCACGCTGCCACTGTAACGCGCATAACTTTCTCTATATTTGAAATATTTTTACCGGTCCAATCTTAAAATGTTCCTGACATTTCAGGCTTCAAAATAATGCAAAAAAAAAAACCATTTTTTGAAAATTTCAGGGTGGTGTAACCCCTTAAGAAAAACCAATGTTCGACACAATGTTTGAAACTTCATTAATGTTAAAAAAACATGAGAAATAGTGATGACAACATTACAAAGTTATGTTTTGTAATCTCTATGTTTTTTTTTTTGAAGATGTTAGAGACCTCTATGTTTTTTTAATACGTTCGAGACATTTTTTTACATATATATTAAGATAAACAAATAAAAATAAAATGTGATATTTAATTTTACATTGCTTATTACTCTTTCCTGTTTTCCCCTAATTTTCCTTTTTTTTTTGTTGAAAGTACTTAAGAAGTATTTAAATTTTCAGATATTTTTTATTTATATCTGTATCTGTACCTAGGTAATTGTAAAAAAATGCATCTATACTTATATCTAAATACTTTTCCCACACAATACCTATATCTATATCTAGATATCTTTCAAACGGTATCTGTTCCAACATTGTTAATTTCTTACTCTGACTATCATGCTAAAAACTTAGAATTTGTTGTTAGAATTTTATTGTATAATGACTATTCTTTGCAATTTATTTTTTCGACAATGATTGAAAGAATAAAAATCTTAGCTAATAAAAAAACAGCTTAAAATAAAAACATCATTCTTAACAACAATGATAGTAATAGTAATAACAACGATCAATTAAAAACTTGATTTACAATTTCGTACGTAGGTTCATTGTCCGAAAAATTTAGAACCGTTATCAAAGACACTGTTTCCGTTGTATAGCTATGAATAAGTTGAATAATGTTATCAGGGCACAAACAGATCTATTACCCGCAAGTTATAAGAGGAACATTGCCTATAAAATTTCTTGTAAAGACTGTGACTCAATTTATGTCCGACAAACAGAGAGACAATTGAAAACGAGAATCTCTCAACATAGATCTCATATTAATAGAAACACAACAACACATTCGGTAATTACAGATCATAGGTTGCACCATTGTCATGATTTTTGTTGGAAAAACGTTAAAATATTAGAGAATGAGCGGAATTATAATAAGAGATTTGTATCAGAGATGATCAATATAAAACAACAGAATAATAGCATAAACTTGAAAACAGATACAGAACTATTGTACTAAATCAAGCATATTTAAATTATTTTAACTCTTAGTTTATTTTTATTATTGACATCGAACTTGACTTTTAAATAATCGGCGAGCTTTTACGAATTGTCTCATTTTACTATTTGACGATGTATGGTCGACACGTTATTCTGTACTGTAAATTTTATTTATTATTTTATAATTTGACTAAAAAATCTTTAATTATTTGATATATTTACTATCAAGACTTTGGATTAGCAGTTTACATTATGTGCTTGCAGTTTCCATTATGGGTAAGTTTTTTTGTACATTCATTTTTCCATGCTAAAATATTTATTTAATTTTGTTATTAAAAGCACCGACTTTGTGATTTCCATCCAACCTTGTAACTGGCATGAGAGAATGTATTCTTGACAGAGAACTTGATTTGGCTTCCCTGGAGACTGCAAAGAATGGATTTACATTTTCCAATTTGGTATGCGTAGACAACGAGCAATATTAATTATGTAGTTTTTTTGCGTATATTTTTTGCTGACGAAGGTTAGAAAACTAACCGAAATGTACAAATTTATTATCGTTTTAACGATTATGTTTGTTCTACGGTTTCTTCAATAAATTTAATTTAAATATTAAGAGATATTATTGAACAATTTGCGCATCTTGAACAGCGCTTATTCTCTTTTCGAAGCATTTTTTCCACTCCAAGGCTGTAATCTCAGAAATCAGTGTACGAAATGTTTCAACAGCTGCTTCAGGCGACTCAAATCGCTCACCGCGCATCTTATTTTTAATGTTTGGGAACAAAAAGAAGTCATTAGGTAATAAATTAGGTGAATACGGACAATGAGTCATCAATTCGACATTATTACTAGATAAAAAATCAACGGTTTGACGTGCTGTGTGACAGCTGGCGTTGTCATGATGAAGGATGATGCGACGATTTCGGTTTGTTCTACGCAATTCATTTATAACTTCTGGCAAATTGTTGTATACCAATCAGTATTTACAGTCCTTCGATCCTCTAAAGCCACGGTTGTCACATGTTCGGTATAACCGAAGAAACAAGCAATCACTTGGCAGCACTGCGTGAATGAACAACTTTTGTTGGTTTTGGTTCATTTTGAAATATCCAAACAGTAAATTATTGTTTACTTTCGGGCTCATACAAATAGATCCATGTTTCGTCCCCAGTAACGATGTTGTAGACCAAATTTAACCGACCTCGGTTGAATTTCTTGAGCATTTCTTTGCTCCATTTAACACGATCTTGTTTTTGAGTTTCGGTCAAATTGTGTGGGATCCAACGACTGCAAAGTTTCCGTACTCAAGTGATCATGCAAAATCGTATGTATTGCTTTCATGTCAATGCCTAAGGATGCCTGAATCTCGCGGTATGTTATATGCCGGTCTCGCTCAATCATTTCACGCACAGCATCAAACATTAGTGGCAACAATAGACGTGAATGAACGACTTTCACGAAATTCATCACTAAGAAAGGTACGTCTATGCTGGAATTCGGTAAACCAATTATAAACAGTCCTATTGGGGATGTTTCATCCCCAAAAGTCAAATGAAGTCGATCGATGCATTGTTTCGAAGTTAGATTACATTTGTAATCGTAAAAAATCATTGTCCGAAAATTTTCACGCGAAATTTCCATTTTCTTACAAATAACTTCTTTCAAAATACTATGCAAACAAAACTAGTTGGCTTGGGTACAAACTGTTAATTGAATTATAGGTTAAAAATGTCTAATTTTCGGATACGACAGTAGCAGAACGTTGGTTCTACTGGAAGTACTAGATTGCAGAAACTTTTCCAGCAGCCTAATATAAAAGTTATACAATCTGTACTTACGAAATAGAGTAGAGAGTTCACAGATTAGTAATTTGCATAAAGAAACAGTGTAGCCGAGTGAGAAATGATAATGGAACCGATATCAAATTGACGTTGATTCGATTTCATCGATTTCATTGTCATTTCTCACTGGGAGAGTTCTAAAAATTAGATTTAGACGTCTAATTATAATGTAATTATTATACGAAAATTTATATGTATGTGTGGCGTGTGTAAGTGAGATATTGATGTAGTGATGTCAATGACACATAAATTGTCTGTAAGTGCTATTTTCAATATGACTAATCGTCTTTAGGATCCTCTTAACTTTACGTGGTCATACTTCAAAAAAGCCACACAATGGTTACTCTGGATAAAAATGACCTTGAACTGTTTCGAAGTGTTACCAAATCAATAGTATTGATTCCATTGACTTCAAAAAATAACAGTGTATAATTTCATCTTTTAAGAAAATGGAACAATGGTATTGTAATGAAAAATTTAATTCCAACACTAAAAAAAGAAATTATAAACTTGTCTTCGAAAAAATGAATATTTCCACATCAAAAAATCATTTTTAAATTTATAACAATTTCAAATGCAATTTTAGCTTAATATTTTTGAGATGATGAAGTACGTTAAAAAAAATAGTATTGTTACACGCGTTTAAAAAAAAAATATTTATTTTCAAAGTAGAAAATGGCCGTTTTTTATGTGTAAAAAAGATATTAAATTCGGATAAAAGACTATTTATTATTGATTTAAGTTATTATTAATGAAAAAATTATTATTATTATTAATATTGAAAACAAATATGAGTGAAAAATGTAAAATACAAAAAATACATGGAAAACGTTACTCTTCGCCACAGCAATCTCAGTACACAAATAGAGTCTGCTCTCTAAATCTGAATTAATGGATAATTACTGATCCAGTGCCAAATATGCTACTGTTAATTAATGAATGAAATGTGTATCCCTAATCAGGATTGGCAAGAAACGCGTTATTCGTAACGTTGTTACTGCTACAAGTTACTTTTTTTGGTAATGTTTGATGTTACATTTTTTTTCTAAAAAATATTCATAGTAACGCAACTATTGTACATTTTTGGAATAATGGTAACAATTTCATTAGTTACTTTTATCGTTATTTTATTTTTATTTATATAAAAGTTTTAATCCTAATTAGAACATATACATATATACATATATGAATACATACATATATGTACGTTATATATATAATATACATATATATTATATATATGCACATTTATCAGTTTTTGGATTTTATTCCTCTACTAAGAAATAGAATTCTAACATCTATTTTGTAATTACCGCAAGAATCTGCATATAATAGCGATTTTCATTGGCAGAGCTAATACGCAGTCGGTGCACCTTAAAATGCCGCTGTACAATCGACGTAAAGATGATTAATAAAAATATAAAAACGAGTTAAACTGTAAAATCCTCAATATATTTTATGATATTTAGAAAAATATACTTTAGGCATTATATTATTTCAGATATCTTATTTTTACATTTAGATTAGAATTGCGTACAATGGCTTTAATGTGCACTAACAATAAATAAGCACAAGTTTTGCCAATGAAAAACGCTATAATATTTTATTAGTGTCTAGAAAAAAATAACTCGTTACATTTTGAGTGACGGTAACGCTAATGAGTTTCTTTTGCAAATCAATAATAGGTAACGATAATGAGTTACTTTTAACGAGTTACGAGAAAAAAGAACGGTAACGAAGAATGGTAATGAGTTTTATAAGAATTGCCAACTCTAACCTAAAGCAAACCTTGCTTCAGTATATAAATGTAACGCATTCAATGTATATGGTATTGTAAGATTGGAATTACAATGTATTAGAATGTGCAAATATCGGTATTTTAACTATATAATGCTTAAACTTGTTTTCTTTTATAGTTGAATTTTATTATCCAGTGCCAAATGTGCTAATATAATATGCTGATAATTTAGTACCAAGTATGTCAGTAGATTATTTATTGATTTAGATTTAGAGAGTGTGTTTATTACACATAGGTTGTAGACGGACATTCTTTTCTCTTCGGTTTTTTATCCTTACTTAAAGGACAATTCACATCTTGCTTATATTTGCAATTAATGCAAAAATATAAATCATTTTTTTACAAAAACGCGTCGGTCACTCTTGCTGACACTTTGACCCGAGAAAAAACGCTTTGGGCGAATAGTTGCTAGATGTATAGTAACGGTCTGATTAAAAAGTTAAACATCGATAGTTATGAAGCTTTAAACCAGTCGATGGCAGGTACGCTTCCTCCCGACGCCAGGAAGGTTCTGAAATCTAGCGTGAAAGATGATGCTCGGATCATTTTGACCCAGAAGGACTACGAAGGGTTAAGAGGGTGATTGTATCTAAATTTCAACAAAATAAGGTTAAGAATTAACATTGATATTTTTTAAACTGCTTGTTGATATAAAATATTTTTAATAATAGCAAAATTAACTTTTAACTCTATTTTAAAAGTTCGATACAATCGCACTCTCTTAAGAGCTGCACAAACGAAATCGATAATGATATAAATGGATATAAATGACTTTAAAATAGCATCCACTTGTGGATTTAAAACATCTCAAAGTGAGTGATTGCATTTTTAAAATTTTTTATAATTTTGGACCTCTTAAAATATAAAAAAGGTAATACAAACGAGTACAAATCAAATTTAATGCACATTAAAAAATTTTGTTAATGACGAGTGCAAGATTAACATATAAATTGAAAAAAGATTTATAAATTATAAATAATTTTTGCAGTGCTATTTCTTTCGACATGCGAAATATTACGTATCTACATATTCCTACATTTAAAAGGAACCACAGATTGTGAAGTTCAGTCAATTTTATCTTAAAACTATTACGAACCGTAGCTACTTATGAGTGTCCGTTTCTGGATCAATACGTTGAGAAGTATTTTACCCGGAATTGGACGAGATTGCGCGGTTTAACCGAAGAAATACCGAATTTTATCTTAGATATCGAGAATCACTTTTTAAAATTATTTTGTAATTTGGATAATTAATTTGATGTTCAGCTCTAATTAATTCATAATTTTGAGTAGGTTTATTACTTTCATTGCTAACATTATTATTTTTTTTATTATTAATATAATTGTTGTTTTGGAAAGTGTCTGGATAGATTTCAGATTTGGAATTGATTAAGTTTTTCATATAATGGGGAAGGGTTGATATTTAAAGATAAACTTTGTTTGATTAGAAAGCTGATCCTTTTAATATGGATCGGTCCTTTTAGGCATCCAAAATTAACTGAATTAATAACTCAAACCACACACTCGAAAGGATGTTTAGACTATTGCCACACTCCTCGTCAGCGACAGTTAAACATCGCTAATCCGTTCTCTTCGTTAGCGACAGAGCTTCAAATTAACAAGTAGCCCAAGAAAATTAATTTTTTTGCATTTTGGAAGCAAAATTGCCATACAAAATTTTTTGCGGGAAGTTGTTCAAAATGACGTATTATACATCATACTAAAAGTCCTAATCGCCAGTAGACTTGTAAACTTTTTAGCTTTAAGAAACTTAGCTTAAGAAATAAAAAAGCGGTTTTTCAAAAATATCTTAGAAAGTATTTTATCGAAATAAGTAATAATGATAAATATCATTATTAAAAAGAAAACTGATAAAATTACAAATAATATTATTTCGTTTTTGAAGATCCTACAATTAACTCTTTCTATGATAGAATTTAAGAAAATTGTATTTTTGGTCATTTCAACAATTCAAATTTTTATCGTAAATATCTCAGATTTAGCACTTTTATGTACAAAATAATTCTTATAAAGATTGAAAATTATTAAATTCCCATAAAAATTATTATTAATTTCCCTTAAAAATGTTTTGTATTTATTCTCATATAATCAATAGTTTCTGAGGTACACGTCGGAGAAGAGTTTACTGGCTAGTGATTAGCTTAAAAAGAAAAAATTTTTATTTATTTATTTGTATATTACTTGCGTCTGGTAATATATTTTGATGATATATACAAGTAAATTATAAATTCTTATAATATCCTTAATATAATATAATATTCTTAATAATATAATTATTAATAATAACATTTTTTAAAATGATAAGAATATCTAATAATTAGATATTGTCACGCAAAAAAATATTTTGCTGCTCCAGTTAGAATTATCACTGTTTTTTATATTTAGTAGAAAATTATATGTATCATACGCATATAATTAATAGCACAATACTCTAAAAATATATGCAAGGAAATTTAGGTTTTTATAATCAAATATGAATTACCGTTAAACGTAAGAATTATAGTCATTTAATTGAACATTACAGAAAGACTTTCTTGATAAATTTGACAAATAGTTTAGATATAAATTCTCTCTTTGCCATCTATATTGATTAGATACAAAACATATCTAATATCGCAGTGCTTGCTAATTATATATCTATTTTAGCTAATTTTTCGTACGTAAATAATTTTTGCTGTACAACTGTGAGATCATGCTTTCAATGGTCAAGACATTATAAATACAATATTTGTTATCACTAATACAATTAATAATGCTTAAATTTTTCTATGTACATTTTGAAACGTAATTCGCTTTCTCTTTCAGAGAATACAAAAATTATTTCAGGTCCATTCTGAATTATATCTAAGTTCTGCACGTGTGTATCCTTATCAATCTCGTGTTCAGAATCGTCGTTCGAGTGTACTCAGGTGTCATTTTATTGTTCTTGTTGTTTACTAAATATTAAATAAATATAAAATGATATGTAGGTAATTAACAATTCTGTGTGTATAATTCTTGTTTTTGTTTAGCGCGACTTGTTAGAAAAAGACTAATGCTTTTGTATTTCATTTGGCAAGCAGAGAGTAAGGGCATGGATAATTTTGTGGCGTTTATAGTGCGATTGAACAAGCGTCGATCTATTCATTCATACGTGTATGAACACACTGAAAAAAAATTTAATAAGTCTGAGTAATACATACATGTATACTGTGACGTTGCAGTTTCGCAGCGACCCTTCGCTGTCACAAAGTGTGAATTTACGCACGCCCTGGTTTGGCAATTGCGAGCGAGCGAAATGCAAGAGACCGCATGTAAAAATTACAATTAATTTGTTAATCCCCAGCATTCTATTTTGTATGAAATTTCGGGAATCTTGTCGAACAAAGGGGCAGTGAAGGAGGAGGCAGCCAGTGATGAGAAGCAAAAGGAATTTGAGATCCTAGGAGCTGTCGCGGGCCGAAGACGTGGCGTGCGGAGTCGACATACGTTTCCGGCAATTTGGAGAAAGCGACGGTTACTGCCGCTAAAAAACATGGTGTCCAACGATTCTTGAATATCCTCGAATTCTGGAATTATATTGGAATTTAATGTATTGGGTTGAAGAAAAAGTTTTGCGGATTTTTAGTATAAAATTTAAAAAAAAATCGACATTTATAACAATTAATTCAGTCAACAATGTATTGACCATCTTGATCTATAACTTATTGCTAACACTTCAATAGGGCCTTGATGCCTCTCTCGTAAAACTCTTGGGGTTTGTGAGCGAAAAAATGTGAGCAAAAAAATGTGAGCGAGCTAATTTCGAACAGCTTCCATTGAGTTGAACCGTTGACTGTCAAAACTGTTTTGCAGCGAGCGAAACAAGTGGTAATCGGATGGTGCAAGGTCCGGCGAATATATTAGGTGTTGCATCATTTCCCAGTTAAAGCTTTGCAATTTTTTTTCGTGAAAGGAGTGTGTGGTCGGGCGTTGTCATAATAAAAAACCACACTCTTCCTATTTGACAATTCTGGCCGCTTCTTCTGCACTATCTTGCAATTTGTCGAGCTGGGCATAATACTTCTTCGAATCTATCGTTTGGCCCTGCGGGAGCAGCTCGAAGAACAGCACTCCTTTGTAATTTCACCAAATGCATATCATCTGTGGAAGCAAATTAAGTTTTGCTACTGTTTTTGAAGACTCGCCCGGTTCGCATCACGATTTCTGCCGCTTGATGTTAATGTAAACAACCCATTTCTCGTCTCCAATGATGATTTCTTAGAATCTAGAGAGTTTTGTTTCAGGAGAGAATTACACAAAATCCGTCCCATGATGTTCTTTTCGGTCAATTCGTGCGGCAGCCATACGAGGTCTGTTCAAAAAGTATCGCGAATTTTGAATTTCCGCGGGTTACGTATATTCGATTTTCGATTTTTTGTGGCGTTATGTTGGTACTCATGTCTCTCACTTATGCCGACAAGTTCGGCCATTTTAAATGTTCAGTTAATTTTTGACAGCTGCTTTGCTTGCACGTGTTTTGGCTCGTCTTCGATTTTTGCCTATTCCAAAAAATGGATCAAAGAATCTGTATCAAATTTTGTATGAAAAACAAAATTAAGTGCGCGGACGCATTCCGAATGTTGACTGTGGCATAT
>NW_017305667.1:193444-204780 GCF_001594115.1 Trachymyrmex septentrionalis
CGACGCTACGCTACGATTGAGGAGATAAAGACGGCATCGAAGGAGGAGCTGAACAAGATCACAAAAAATAATTTTTTGAAGTGCTTCGAGGATTGGAAAAAACGTTGGCATAAGTGTATAATATCTGATGGGGATTACTTTGAAGGGGACAAAATAGATATTCATGAATAAATAAATAATTTTTGAAAAAACACAAAATTC
Organism: Trachymyrmex septentrionalis; assembly: GCF_001594115.1. Classification (NCBI taxonomy): domain Eukaryota; kingdom Metazoa; phylum Arthropoda; class Insecta; order Hymenoptera; family Formicidae; genus Trachymyrmex; species Trachymyrmex septentrionalis. Next base: position 193,646 of record NW_017305667.1, read on the forward strand.
GCGATACTTTTTGAACAGACCTCGTATCTCGATCTTTTTCACCATACCAAGCTTTTTCAATCAGTTCGCAACGATTGTATGATGAATACCAAAGCACTCCTCAATTTCGTCGTTAAATATTGATCACTCTTCACTGCAGTCAGGAGTTGGTCGTCAGCAGTATTTGGTCGTCCAAAGTGTGATGCATCTTGGAGGTTAAATTCTCCGGAACGGAAGTGGGCAAACCATCTTTCGCATGTGTCTATGCATAAGGTCGAGGCACTATACACGTCGCATATTTCGCGCTCAGCGAAGTCCACCACTATATGGTCTTTGCGGAATAAAAACAGCAAAATATGGTGAAAATTTTTGCTTTTCCATTTTACTTGTATGCCGTACATGTAAAACTAGAGAGCCTCACAGGGAGAGGGTGGAAAATTGCATCATGTGAATGCTCACATCCAATCAGAACGGAGGTCACGTGATCAATTTTCTCCAATCTCTTCCATGCCTATGGAGTTTTAATGCCCATATCCAATCAGAAGAGACGAGTCACGTGATGCAATTTGTCACTCTCTCCCTATGAGATTCTCTTCGCAAAACATTCGATCAAAACAAACACTTCTGTCAAATGTCAAGCGTAGTGTGACTTGTCAAAAAATGTGTGGCAGACTAGCATTTGAATGACATATATTTTCTGACACTAGTGTCATCTATTAGAAAAACCGTTTTTCTTTTAACCCAATATTCTGGAAAATTCTTGAAAAATTCCTGGAATTTGAGGGCTGACCTGGAATTTTGTATTCTTTGATTCTAATAAAATTAGATCACGAAAAAAGAAAGAAATAGGAAATATTTTCCGCTCGTGCGCACAAGCTATGTTGGTAACGTCAATAACATTGCAAGCGCGCAGATTGTGTATATCGTTCGTGCTCAAGAATTAGTATTATTTACCTCTCTAGTCTCGCTGTTTAGTTTCTTATGGAAGCGTAATTTCTCACAATTCCTACCTGGTCTCTCAATTGGTTTCAGCGATCTCGCTGTGTGCTCACTATAGGTTTGTTTGCGTCGTATGTTTTAACATGCCCAACACGCTCCAATACGTTCGCGTCACTGGAACCAATATAGCGACTAGATGTTCGTGTCGCATTCGAGCACATTCCATGGATCAATTAAGAGCACGCTCCATTTGCCTCATCTCAGAAGATGGTACGATTGAGGCATGCGTAATGGTTGAAAGCATATTATATAAAAAAAAATATTTCAGATTTATTTTGTATAAAAACGCATTTAATAAATGCGTTTTTGATATAAATATAAAAATATATTATAATATATAAAATAATAATATAATATAATATTAATAAAATAAAATAATAAAATAAAATAAATAAAATAGAAAAAAAATACATAAAATAAATCGAGATGACACAAAATATCTAAAACGAAACGAGGCACATGTCCGACCCGTTCGAATGGTCTCACGGATTAGGTTAGGTGACATGCTCACTTGTCCTAAATCTGTTCGTGTCACTGAACATTGGAGCACATGAATGCAATTGCTCCAACCGCCACCTTATTTGTGATCCAAGTGCTCTCTGGATTAATTTGGAACATTGATGCCAACAAATCTTATATTTATGTATTGTGTGATCGTTAAAATTCCTGTAAATAGGGGAAGTCCGGGCAGCGCGGACGTATTAAGATTGAGAAGAAAAAATGATACCATTCGGTCTTCAAGTCGTATTAAAAAAACCTTTCCATTGTATAGAATACATACATTTATTAACAAATTTCTTTCCTTTCCGCAAAATGCTTAATATTTATAAAGTAATATTAATTTAAAAATGCAACCCATCAACTTGTGATTCAAACGTTCCGAAATCATCCGAGTTTACTCGCGCGTGACGTCACGAGGTTGTTGCTGAAAACTCATCATATTCTTTCTTTATATACGCTTTACGAGGGTCGTTCGAAAAGTCCGTGCAAAGTCACTGCTGATGGCACTACTGGCGCGTATCAAGGTTAGATTTAGTTAGTAGCATCTCTTGGAGGAACACACACCAAGTTACAGCCAGATCGGTCTATTTGTTTGTGTTTGGCATTCATTTGAATCGAGGAAGTCGAGGGGGGTTTGTTTCTGCAATCACGTCCTCGTTTCCATAAAATCTTTTTCCCGCCAGCCATTTCTTCATATTGGGGAACAAATAGTAGTCCGAGGGAGCCAAGTCTGGAGAATAGGGGGGATGTGAGACGAGTTGGAACCCTAATTCCATTAATTTTGCGACCACAACTGCTGAGGTGTGAGCTGGTGCGTTATTGAAAATCACTCGACTTCCTCGATTCAAATGAATGCCAAACACAAACAAATAGACCGATCTGGCTGTAACTTGGTGTGTGTTCCTCCAAGAGATGCTACTAACTAAATCTAACCTTGATACGCGCCAGTAGTGCCATCAGCAGTGACTTTGCACGGACTTTTCGAACGACCCTCGTACTTTCGACAGTGTAATTATTGCAATTAATAAAGAAATGAGTAAACCGAGAAATTATCGGTGATGTTTTGTGCTTATGTGCAAAAATACAACAAAAAGTATACCGCATAAAATGTTTGTAACAGTGCCACGTAATGAAAACCAGCATAGATTATGGTTTCGCCAAATTCGACGACCTAATGAACCAACACAATCAAATTATTTTTTGGTGAGGATCATTTTGAACGTAAATAAAAATATTTAATTATATATATTAGTTCCATTATTATCGAAACATTTTTCTAAAATTACACAAGCCGACATAAATTTTGATCCAGAAAGGATGGTATGTAATCCAAATTGCTCCATCATATTAGGTTTACAAGATATTCTAAAATTAAAAAATGTTCGAAACAGTCGTTTTTGACACTTTAAGGTAGAATGTCTCGGAAACCTGACATGAAAGAGCAATTTGGGCTACGGATTTGATTTTAGCATACCAAAAATCTTTGGGATTATATGCAGCTACTTATAAATCAAAAAAAGAATATTTTTTTGTAAGCTTGTGTTATAAGTAACAATAATAATAATATCCATAAACGCATTTGATAAAACAAGAAACACATTCATTACTTTCTATAAAAATGACTTTCTATAAAAATGAATATTTTTTTTTATAAGTGATATTGTTTTTCAGTTAAAAAAACGATATGGAAAATTATGTGCGCTTTTCTCTAATGGTGGGCCAATAAAAATGAAACCTGACATTGTGCCACACAAGTTTGCTTGTCAATCTGATAGGAAGCGAACAGCAAATCATCTTCTTCGCCTTGCTTCCGAAAAACAAAGACGTAAAATGGAAGTTGCGAATATTTTAATTACTGCTAGATGCTCTTCATGGCCAGATATTAAAGAGATACAAAAAAAAAACACCAAATATTCCAATAGTAAGTGTAAGAACACAAAATTAAATTTTATCAAAGTATTACTATACAAATTTATATTATTATATGAATATTAAAATTAATGTTCAATGGTATTTTAAGAAACAATAGTTCAATCTGCTGAAGTGAAAAAAGCTTTAGATGATTTTTCCACCATCTGTTCTAGTACTGAGACATATGCAAGCTTTCATCATAAATACAAGTCAACATACGCTTACATATTCGTAGTAAATAGTGTCATAACTTAACAGTTCCGTTGTCTGATAAAAATTGTTTTCCCGATTAAACAACACTCCGAGAGTATTCTGTCTATAAAAATTAACATTCCAAGTAGTAGCAAACAACCAAGCACAAATATATCATCAATTTCGGCATTATCTTTTGTTAGAACAACTTCGAACGATTATAAACTTGATTTGAAGCAAAAGAGCTTAAAATAACAAATGCAATCTAATGCACTTTCCATGACAAATTTCTTTATTAGTACTAATACTAAAAGCTATCTAGGTATCCCGAATGAATGGATTATAGATCTCTTACATGCACAGACTAAAATTTTACAAGATCATATCAAATTAATATTAATGAAAATAAAAGTCTATGATACTTTTCGTAGATTAGGGGAGCAATTTGGCATATCATACGCTCAGGCCAGCAACATATTCAACTCTACTATACCGCGTTTGGTTCATATATTGAAAACTTTAATATATTTTTTACATCCAATGAGCATAACAAAAGCTTTGTCAATTTCGAGCGAATTATAGTAATGTACAATCGATAATTGATTTTTTTGAGATACAAATTGAAAAGCCAACAAATTCTGTATATCAAGCTCTTACTCTAGAGTATAAAAAATGCAACTCTTAAATATCTTATATCATCAATACCGGATGGATTTATTAATTTTGTTTCGACTGGCTGAGGTAGAATCAGTGATACATTAATTACTGAAAAATCCGGATTTTTAAATGTCCTATCAGATGAATGTAGCGTTATGGCTAATCGAAGTTTTAAACAAATACAAACTATGTTGAATAAAAAAAATGCATTCTTATTCGCCCTCCTACTGTTTCTGCTAGTGTAAAGCAATCTAAGGTTGAAGTTTTAGAAGCTAAACGCATCGCAAGCTTACGTATACATATTGAGTGTGTGAATAGACGATTAAGAGAATTCGAAATGCTGAAACCGCATGCATGTATGTTCATCATAATTTTCAGTGCCATACGATTTGATAGTAGTTATTGCATCGGCATTAATTAATTTACAAATTCCCATAATAAAAACATGAAAATAACATAAGCCTATATAATAATACGAGGTCTGGCTATTAAATAACGAGACTGCGCGCGCAGAAGGCGTCCTAGAGGGATAGGGTGGGAACCGAATGCAGCGTTGGATAGCTGGAAGTGTCTACTATTCCAATACGAAAACACGTTTTTGTCGCAGTAGTAGTATTTTTTCTATAGAGGTTAGAAACGAACTTGTTTTTTTCTCGTGCCGATAACAATGTGTGACGAAAAACACGAGCAACGGATCAATGTGAAATTTCTCGTTAAATTAAAAAAAACTCCGACTGAGTGCTATAAGTTGTTGAAAGAGGCCTATGGTGAGAATTCTCTATCTCGTGCGCGTGTTTTCGAATGGTATAAACGGTTTTCTGAAGGCCGAGAGAGCACCGAAGATGACCAACGTCCAGGTCGACCTGTCTCTGTTTCAACTCCGCAAACAGTGACCAAAATCAATGAAATTGTGCGCGGAGATCGTCGTATGAGCATTCGGATGATTGCTGAGACTGTAAACGCCGATAAAGAAACTGTCAGAAAAATTTTACATGACGAATTAAACATGAAGAAAGTCTGTGCGAAGTTGGTCCCAAAAAATTTGACCCCTGACCAAAAGCTCGTCCGTCAACAGATCTGCTCAGATTTTCTTGAGAGGTTAGATGAAGAGCCTGAATTGATGGAAAACATCATCACTTGCGATGAAACCTGGATATTCCAATACGATGTTGAAACTAAGCGGCAATCCATGCACTGGAAAACTCCTGCATCGCCAAGAATGAAAAAAGCAAGGATGTCGAAATCAAAATTTAAAGCCATGCTAATCGTTTTTTTCGACATCAACGGCATCGTGATGACTGAATGGGTTCCAGAGGGTCAAACTGTAAACCAAACTTACTATTTGACAGTTTTGGCAACACTGCGAGAGCGAGTTCGTAAGAAACGGCCGGAGTTGTGGAAAAACAAGTCGTGGATCTTACACCAGGACAACGCACCTGCCCATAACGCGCTGTCTGTGAAGCGTTATTTAGCCGCTAGAGGCACTCCAGTGCTCGAACACGCGCCGTACTCGCCTGATTTAGCACCCTGTGACTTTTTCCTGTTTCCGAAGATCAAGTCTGCCTTAAAAGGAACCCGGTTCGAGTCGATGGAAAAGGTGAAGCGAAAATCGGCGGAGCTCCTAAATGCTCTTACAAAAGAAGACTTCCAGCATTGCTTTGACCAATGGAAAAAACGAATGGAACGGTATGTGGCGAGGGGAGGGGAGTACATTGAAGGGGAGCATTCAATTGTAGAATAATTTTTAAAATAAAACTCTTTTTCATAAGCAGTCTCGTTATTTAATAGCCAGACCTCGTATACATTATATTATTTTCTATACGTAACAAAAAATTTTCTTAAAAACTATTTTTTATATAATAAAAAGATTACGGTTATATCTTAACAAAAAAAATAACTTTTTTGTTTTTATTTATTTTTGTTTTTCTAATTCAATTTATTATTTACTGTTTCGCATATCTATATTCTTGTTTTCTTAACTACAATTAATTATTGAAAAACGCATTGCATTGCCGCCAAGTTTTAAACAAACGGGACACAAAAATATAAAGAATAAGTATTATATTTTTGTATCTATAAAGGAAAAAATCTACAATCGTATATATTATTATCTAATTTTATACAATTATTATCTAATTGCATAAAAATAATTAATTAATAGCATAATAGAAGCAAACTATATAGAACCTAACCTATCTTTTGGATAGACTTTATTTGCTAGCGATACTGATTATTTTGATGTATTATTTGTTATATTGACCAATAATGAGAAATAATTTGCAATAGTAATATTGATTGATCATTTTCTTATCAATTTATCACATTTGTTGTCCCTAAATATGTTTATACAATATAACAAAGTCACTTCTCTCAAAGTGCAAAAACAAATATAATAAAATATGCTCAAATATTGATAAGTGATGTATAATTTATGGAATTATGTTACATCGTAGTAATTTTCGATGTAATTTTTTAGCAAAATACAATCTCATAATTTTAGTAATATAACTGTTATAGATTACAGTATACATTTCTGCAGATGTAACTAAAACATATGTATATTATTTACATCTTTTTTCATTATGGCTTAGTGATGTAAATGTTTTTTGTATTTGCTGTATCTCATTCATAGAATGGTATATGGATGTAACTTAATTACGTTTAATTTACATAATTATGTTATGTGCTAAATATATAATATAAAAAAAGTGTAACAAAATTATCATATTTATATCAAGATATCTCGTTTCAGGATATTTGTCATAAAGCTGTCTTGTTGTTATAAAACAGAGACGACTGAATAATGACAAAAAAAATTATATAACAGTGTCAAGTCATGTTTGCTGAGTATCTGGCTATGTAATACATAGATTCCGCGCGAAATCGTTATTAGAATTTAAAAGTTCCTACCAAACTGTTATCTTATTCACGTAATGATTGGATTTGTACAGTATCGAAAGAAAATTTAGTTTATCCTTCTAAGAACTTTATCAAAGCAGCTGAAATCATGAATGAAGAATTCTTGAAATTCCATGGTAACTTTTTAAATAAAGAAGACAACATTTTTGACAAATTAACTAGCATTATAATGCTAAAAACAAATCATGAATTTCCTAAAGAAGTAATAGCGTGTTTAGTTCGTACAAGAACGTATATAAGGTTAAGAAAGATTAATAAAGAGATAGTTGAAAGTAATATACATAAAAAACATTCTAATTTATAAATTATGTAATAGACAAAGTCAACATAATATTATTACATAAATACATATTGAAATTAATTTAACCTTATATACATATAATTATAATAAGTATAAATAATTAATAAGAATAAAAATTGCTCCTAATTATTTTAATTTTTTTTGGTAGACATAAGCAATTGAAACCTTATCATTAAATTATAAATTTTAAACTTTGATTTTTAGTCTAACATATGTAAATATATACATATGTATCGCTACTGCATATTATTTGTTATAAAAAATAAAACAATTATTGAGTTCTCTCAAATTTTATTTTATTTTATTTTACTTTTGTAAGTAGTAATTTCTAATAGTTAATTTTCTCTAAAATTATAACAAGTGTTCTATTTTATAAGTATTCTATTTTACAATTCACTTCTCAAGTCTGAAATAGAATTTCCCAGATAACATCGCAGATTCATTAAGGTTAATCAAATTATTTTTGCTTTACCAGACATTGTATCTAATCATTGACTTTTTTCTTTATTAATATTAATGTTCTTCACATTTTATTCATATACGACAAACATACCGTTCCTAAACAGTTTCTAATATAATTACAGTTTCTTATACCATAATAGTGCGTATGTGCGTATAACATTAATGCCAAATCAATATAACAACGTAATTGTAAAAGTAACGCGAATTATTATTACTAATTATTATTATTATTATAACTATTACGGAAATTTTCTATATCTTTATAGCTTTTATTTACATTTTATGTAATACTTGATTTGAATTTAGCGCTTTTTAGGCAAAATTTTGATTGGCTGCTCTGTATTCAGTTCCACCTACATACGCAATGAAGTGCCTTCTTCTTACATTATGCTTGTTATACATGATAAAAAACTGTCACTTAGACGAATTTATCTTTTGTTACTACTTAGGGGAAGCCCGGGCAAAATGGACGCCCTGGGTAAAGTAAATATCTTTTATTTTCGCCTATCTGAGATTGTGCTATGAGTCTCTAGCAGTTGAAGGAATGACTGACGTGACGTTAAAAAAATATGAAACGACAAATATGATTGCGTTCGTTTGTGTTTAATAGAGACATATAGGAAATTGAGTGTTTTCTTGCAATTTTTTCTTAGGTACATAGCTTAATTATTATTTGTAATTGTTCCTTAATCAGTATAAATGATTTTTTATAAAAATTCTGTGTTTTTAAACGTATATTCGAGATTAAAATTTTTCACCTGGTGCTTTAACTTATACTAACCTTTCCAAATTCGCGCTAGGTAGATCCTTTGGACAAAGAGAGAATTTGGTAGCTACTTTTGTGACGATTGCTGAGACTGATTCTAATTTTTTAAATTTCATTTGCTTGAGTAATCCTTTTGCTTTGCCCAGAGGGATCAGGCAAAGCGGATGGTTTCTCTTTTGTTATGTTTTAACTAAAACGACATATTTTTAATGTTGTAAGTTTTTTAATTTTTGTAATTTTACTTCAAAGTTAAGTCTTTTAAGAGCTTTATGAGAATAAAAATGATTTCTGATCTCAATTATAATTCGGTTTTCAAGTAAATTTTGAAATAGTTGAATTCAATTAATTTATCGAAATATAAGCGTTATGAACTGCATCCATAATAATAAAATTGTTTATTTATTTATATTTATTTATTAATCATGTTTAAAATTTCGTAAAAATTCAAACGAGAGAAAACGCTACGCTATTGGTGGTTTGTTTGTATGTCATAGGATTATTTCCTTTTCACGCGTTTTGTCTGTTATTACATTGACAGTTCCACAATTTCTTGTAATGAAATTTTCGAAGAAAGTGTGATAAAAATAGCAAATATCTTATAGACAGATTTTATGAAAGCGGACTCAACAAATCTGCCGAAAATTGATATGTTTATGTTGTGTGAATTCATAAAATAAAGTGACAATTTTAACGCTGCTGAAGTTAGGAATACGAAAGCTGCAATGTATGTGTTCATTATTTAGGAATATTTATTTTAATATCTCATTATTACAATCTCATTATTTTTTTTATGTAAATGGAAAATAATTTATCAATGATAATATTGAACGATTATTATAGGTCATTACATGAATCGTACGGGGATGAAGCTATAGGCTACGTATGTCTCAAACGGAATGAATTGACAAAAACATGTATTTTAAAATGCAAAGTATGTCCTGAACACCGTATTTACAACAAAGGATATTCAATCACACTGATCATTAACGAAGAAAATGAAAAAGTGTTGGACGTTGAATGTCATGTGTGACACTGTCACAGCATCAAGCGGTAAATTCATAAATCCATAAATTAAATTTAGTCTTACTCTTCTAATTAACAATTATATATTTTAGAGGTTATATAGAGATATATTTAGAAGACTAAGCATGCAATTGCTTTTCTTATGTGGACTCACAGGAGATCAGAACATCCTTCTATCACAGAAGTAGAGTGTTATTGGCACCGCTCTACTTTGGCTTCTATTTGCACATCAAAAAGATATCTCGAATTAAACGAATTGAGGAGAACGAACATGGCAGGACCATCTCTACCTGACAATTCATCATTTCGACAAAATCTACTAAAAATAGCAGAACAAATGCACTTGCATAATCAACTTTCTAGACATAATTTTATATTGAAAAATCATAAATTGATGTATTTGTTAATACATCAATTATAACCAAATTTTTACGGAACAGGATTTAATTCTGTGGACGATTTTTTAGAATATGCTAATAAAATAATATCGGAAGATTTATGTCGCATGGCAGAAAAATGTACTCGATCTCAGAATAATAGCTTTATTTAGCATGAGCTTATGGCAGAATTACAGCCTCAAGAATACATGAAGCAGTATACTGCAAAACATTAGATGGATCATTTGTACAACAAATCATTAGTGCTTCAAAGGTATTTGAATCACAAGCAAAGGAACGAGGGAAACGATTGAAAAAAAAAGTTTTATTAGGAGTCGCAAAGATGATAGGACTGCGATTCCAAGACTGTGATCTGTTTTTATTACCTCAATTTCCGGTATTAAAAACATCGCCTGATATCATAAGAGATGATTTTATTGTTGAGGTAAAATGTCCATCAACTTCAAAAACGTTTGATCAGTTTCTGCCATCCGGGAAGATCAATAAAAAATGTAAAGCACAATTAAATATGCAAATGTTTGCCTGTGACAAAAAAAAGAGACTTTTTTTGCGTCGCAGATCCAAACTTTGGAGAGTCTAAACAAGTAACAGTTATTTGGGAAAATTATGATGAGGATTTTACGAATTCTATGATCGAAAATGCCGTAGCTTTCTGGAAACATTACATTTTTTTCAAAATTGTACAAAAGTTCATAAATATCAATGTCAATAAGACGATATGTCATTATAGAATAAATAAAATTATATAAGATAAAAATGTCGCACACACGTATTGTTTATTTTTTTAATTACATATTTTCATATAGGTTTACGAGGTCTGACTATTAAATAACGAGACTGCTTATGAAAAAGAGTTTTATTTTAAAAATTATTCTACAATTGAATGCTCCCCTTCAATGTACTCCCCTCCCCTCGCCACACACCGTTCCATTCGTTTTTTCCATTGGTCAAAGCAATGCTGGAAGTCTTCTTTTGTAAGAGCATTTAGGAGCTCCGCCGATTTTCGCTTCACCTTTTCCATCGACTC